>NC_051390.1:35536003-35541003 GCF_015228065.2 Penaeus monodon
CCCTGCTGAACTTCTAAAGGCTGAGGGTGAACCAATGGCTTGGGGCTTGCATACAGCCTTGACTGCCATCTGGCAGTCTGGTACCATTCCCTCTGACCTGTTGAGGGGCGTGGTCATTCCTCTCTGGGAGGGGAAAGGGGGTCGTTGGGAATGTAACAACTACCGTGGCATTACACTGCTCAGCATACCAGGCAAAGTTTTCCCCACATTCTTCTGAAACGGATCTGCAACCACCTATGAGGCATCAGAGACTGGAGCAGTCTGGTTTCATTCCTGGCAAATCCACAATAGACCGAATACTAGCACTTCGAGTAATTGTGGAACGCTGTTGTGAGTTTGGTCGTGGGTTGCTTGCAGACTACATCGACCTCAAGAAGGCGTTTGACTCGATACATCGTGAATCGCTATGGAAGATCTTGAGACTCGGGAATTCCGACACAGATTGTTGGCCTAATAGCAAGCCTTTAAATCGGTACTGAAAGTGCTGTAAAGTGTGGTGGGGGTCTGTCAAACTTCTTCCCTGTTAATTCCTGGGTGAATCAAGGCTGTGTCCTTGCACCAACACTTTTCAACACCTGTATAGACTGGATAATGGTCAGAACTACTAGCCAAAGTCAAGGTGGCAGTGTGGCAATATCAAGGTCTCAGACCTTGACATTGCCGATGATGTTGCTATCCTATCTGAGTCCCTGGAGTCACTGGTGGCGGATCTTGATGCATTTAGCAATGAGGCAAAGCACTTGGACCAAGACCAAGATTCAGGACTTTGGGGCCTGTTAGGGGAATCTGTTCAGTCGATCTATGCTTGAGGCGAGGACGTTGAAATTACAGAGTTTTACATACCTTGGTAGCGTAGTCCATATCTCTGGGCTGTCAGACCAAGAAGTCAATAGACGGATTGGTCTGGCAACAGGAGCCATGAACTCGATCAACAAGAGCGTTTGGAAATGTCGGTACCTATGCAGAAGGACCAAGTTATGTGTCTACAAGGCCTTGATACTGCCAGTTTCCCTCTATGGAAGCAAAACCTGGATGCTATCTAGTGCCTTGGAGTCTCGTATTGAAGCCTTTTTAACAAGTCCCTTTGCCAGATCATAGGGTACAGTTGGCATGAGCACTTGTCCAACCGACACATGAGACGGGCATGGGACCTGTTACTTGCATAATCTGGGATCGCCAACTCAGGCTATATGGGCACCTAGCTCGTCTCCCTGTGGATGATCCTGCCCATCAGGTTGTCTCTCTGCGAGACAACCCTGGGTGGAGGAGGCCTGTGGGACGACCCAGGAGGCCATGGCTCGGGCAGCTCGACGAGACCTGTCGCGAGGAGTTAGAGATGGGCCGTGTGCCTGCCTGGAGACTCGCCTCGAGGGATCCTCGTGGTTGGAAGCAAAGGGTGAATGCGGCCATGCGCCCCCGTCGGCGTAGCCCTTGATGATGAGGAGGATGATGTTGTTTAGTTATTATAACTAATAATCACCAATATTACTGTTATTATAACTATTATTATCATTATTATCATCATCATTATTATTATTGTTAATATTATTCTTTTATTATCATTGTTATTATCATTATTATTATTGTTATTATTATTCTTTTATTATCATTGTTATTATCATTATCATTATTATTATTATTATCATCAATAGTAGTAGTAGTAGTTATAATTCAATAGTGATATTTATCATTAATTACAGAATTCCCAGCCTAATTAACTTCAGAGCATATTTAAAGTATTCATGCGCATTCCCAGATTCCCAGATTTGAAGTACCCACAATCCCCACACCCACGTAAATAGCCAGCACTAGCTCCCAAAGGGGGATTCTGCCGTCACCATAGTTAGGAAGCGCCGCTCTGGACTCTGCTTGTTCTGAAAACCGGTTGTTTTGTAAAACCCAAGGAACCGCTGTGAATCGGCCCAATTCAGCCTCGGTCGTCCTAAGATAAGTACAAGTGAGAGATTTTAGGAATGAGAAATCAACAATTAGGCTGGATACCTTGCTTTCATTCATGCGTTTTAACGTGGACAGTTTTATTGTTTCGTATTTTAGTATTTCTTTTTAAATAAAGCATTTGTTTCAAATGTGCATAGTTTCTTTTATGCCTTACGAATATCCACTCAATCCACCATAGTTATAAACAAATATAAAATATAAATCTAACTTGTGTTAAAGTTTAAAATAAAACCTTAGCATAACTTTCTCCACAGTTAAGGAGTGATGCTCGCGCCACCACAGATCACCTATTAAGAAATTTACCTTGTTTAACTACGTATAAGCTGGGCGCCCTTGTTAGAGAGACGCTACAGTAGCAGAGGTAGCATTAATAACATCTGTGATAATAACACCTCTTTTACTAACTATTACTAGTATTCATGCCGCTATTACTACCACTAACAATAGTGATAATATTGATATCAATAGTAATAGCAATGGTAAAGATAATAGAAGTATTTGGTAATGATAAGAATGTTGATAATGATTATAGCAATACTAATATTAACACTGATAACAAAAATGGTGATAATAATGGTTATGATGATAATAACAACTATAATAATATTATTAATAATAGTGATAATGATTATAATAATAGTAATAGTAATAGTAGTAGTAGTAGTAATAGTAGTATCAACAACAATAATAATAATAATGATAATGATAATGATAATGATAATGATAATGATAATGATAATGATAATGATAATGATAATAATAATAATAATAATAATAACAATAAAAATGATAATAATAATAATAATAATAATAATAATAATAATAAAAATAATGTTATTATTATTATTATTATTATTATTATCATTACTATTATTATCCTTATTATTATTACTATTATCATCAATATTACTATTATTATCATTATTATCGTAGTTAATATTATTATTGCTGTTGCTATTTCCAGTAACGATAAAAGTTATGATGATAATGAGGATGAGGATAATGATAATGATGATAATGTTAATAATAATAATAATAATAATAATAATAATAATAATAATAATAATAATAATAATAGTAATATGGATAATGAGGATCATTATTGTTATCATCATTTTTTTTTATTATTAGTGTTAATATTAAAAGTAATAATGAAAATGAATGCATGTTGATAATGACATTAGAGATCACGGCAGTTTAACCAAAAGAAATCCGAACTTCAGATCTAAAACATGACCGAAAGTATAATCTATTGTTCACTGACAATTATAAGAAAAAAAAAGAAAAGAAAACAAACAAGAGAAAAAGAAAAAGAGGAACGAACCACAATTTCGTAATTCAGAAAAAGAAGAAGAAAACTTTCTTTTTTTATTTATTGAGGAGAAGCGTCAGTAACTTGTCAACCACCAAAGCAAAACGTTCAGATAATGTTGCAAAGGGAGACAAGCTGTCAGGGAACAATACTTTGCAGAAAATATTTCCTTAGACCAGAGCAAACAGTTCTTCGTCGCTACGGATTTCTTTTTTTTTTCCTTATCGTATTTATTCATTTACTTTTTACTTTGTGTGACGTCACTGCTACTATCGTAATAGTGGCTTTGGAATCGCTATTACTATTCTTAGCTTCATTGTTATTATCATTATTAGAATTATTGCTATTGTTATTGTTTTTTTTCTTAAAATTATTATTGGTGTTAATATTCTTATTACTGTTATCATTATTACTTTTCTTATCTGTTACTTTTGTTATTGTCATTATTATATCGTTGTTATTATTATTGTTAATATTGTTATTATTATTATTATTACCATTATTATTTTTATTATCATTATCATCATTACTATTATTAACATTTTTATTATTATCAATGTTATCATCATTATCATTATTATTATCATTGTCATTTTTGTGATTATCATTATTATTATTATCTTTATCATCATTATCATTATCACTATAAAAATGATAATGATAATAATAATAATAATAATAATAATTATTATTATTATTATTATTATTATTATTTATTATTATTATTATTATTATTATTATTATTATTGTTTTTATTATTATTATTATTATTTTTATTATTGATTATTATATTATTATTATTATTATTATTATTATTATTATTATTATTTCTACTACTACTACTACCACTACTACTGAGACTACTACTATTACTATTTCATTATCTATATTATTGTCAATGGCATTTTTCTTTCTCATTTTTATCATTACTATCACTATTTTTATCATCATTATTATTTTTATTGTTCTTGTTGTCGCAGTTATTACTATTATAATTGTCACTATTATTATTATCATTATCATTATCATTATTATTATCATTATTATTATTATTATTATTATTATTATTATTATTATTATTATTATTATCATTATTATTGTTATCGTTATTATTATTATCATCATCATTATTATTATCATTATTATCATTATAGTTATTATTATTATTATTAATATTATTATCATTATTATTATTATTATTATTATTATTATTATTATTATCGTTCTTGTTGTTGTTGTTGCTGTTGTTATCATCATTATGATTATCATTATCATTATCATTATCATTATCATTATTATTATTATGGTCATTATTATCATTTTCAGTATTTTTATTATCATTACTATTATTGTCATAATCATTATTAATAGGATTATTATTACTATTATCATCATTATTATTGTTATTATTATCATTATCATTGTTATTATTATTCTCATTATAATTATTATTATCATTGTTATCATTATTATCTTCATTATCATGATTATTATTATCATGATTATAATAATAATAATAATGATAATGATAATGATAATGATAATGATAATGATAATGATAATGATAATAATAATAATGATTATTATTATTATTATTATCATTATTGTTATTATTATTATCATTATTAATATTATTATTATTATCATCATTAACATCATTGCTATTATTGTTATTTCTATTGTCATCATCATCATGATTATTATCATTGGTGTTGTGGTTTTCAATATT
>NC_051390.1:35548503-35576003 GCF_015228065.2 Penaeus monodon
ATTTTGCATCTGATCCTTGGTACATAGAAGTGTGTTGAAGAAATCTCCCTATGACCCCTTTGCTTCGGATCCTCTCCCTTTCCCAATTCCGACAAATCCAGCTCGATTGATGGCCAAGGTTGGAATTGGGGATTCCACAGCAGAACTTAGGAGATTTAAATTAAGATATTCCACAAAGATTCCTCATTCCATAAAGGATCCATAGGATCGGTTATCCCCCAAGGGGGTTGAAAACGAATCTGGATGTAGGAGATCCTGGAATCCTTTGTGGTCTCGTGTAGTGAATCGGGTTCATGTAGTCCCGGTGTAATGAAAGAGGTGGTTCTCCACTCTCAGCATACAGGGACTCCACAGGTGAAGACTGAAAACCTGTACAGATTTGAGAGCTTTATTATGAACCCAGTCCCGAGAACAGTGGGAAATTGCAGATGAAAAGTGTCATATCCATAGTCTAGTTTATTACGATAAGTGTTTGGTAAAGCCACAAAAGCGATGTGGGTCTGCACCCCAAGATAGTGTGAAATAACTGCAAAATACTAAGCACTTTGTAACCTTCATGTTTAAATGTTAATGTGAGGCACCCATGTAAGCCTTAAGTAAAAAATTAGACCCAAGTACTTCACCCCTTGGACAGATTGCAGGGGTTTGCTCCTAAAAAGAGGGAAGGATGGAACTTTCCTTGTTTGTGGAAATGTATAGCCATGGTCTTGCTTGGAGAAAATTTTAACCCATGGTATGTTGCCCCTTGTACAACCTGATTTACTGCAGTTGCAGTGTCCTTGCACATCCTGTAAGCTTCCTCCTGAGCAGTACAGTGTAAGTCATCCACATACGATTACACGAGACAGCACTTGAACCAATTTTTATGAATCATTTATAGCAATAGCAAACAGGGTCACACTTTAAAAACCTCCCTTGTGGGACTCCTTCCAGCTGATCTTCTTGGTTAGTGAAACTACTTCCCCCTCGAAATCTATAACTTCCGTCAGCAAAAAAGCTCAAGTAGTACCATAAGCCTTTTCAAAGGGCAAAGAAGACTGCTAACATGTGATGTCACAGTGCAAAGGAATTCGTAAATCAGTTCCATCCTTTCAGGCATCTGTGGTCGATCTCAATTTCTAAACCCATCTTGATAGGGGTCAGCACATTTTTCCTTTTCTAGCAGCCAGTGAACCTGAAGTTTACCATTTTCTCCATCAGCTTGCAGATGCAGCTGGTGAGACAAAAATTGATCTGTAATCCTTGGTGTGGAAGTACCTTGCCAGGTTTAGGGACCGGAAGGTTATAGCCTCTTTCCATGTGGATGGCACTGTCCCTCCTTATAGATCCATTGAATAGATCCAACAGGGAAATTCTGGAAACTCTCGGTAAGTGAGACATTATTTAGTATGGGAAAATCGTCATTCCTGGGGCGGTCTTACGGCAGAGCTGCAAAGAAGAACCCATCTCCTTGCACAAAAAATGTTTTATGGAAGTTCTGTGCAGTCCTGCTGAAGAAAGACATTGGTTGTCACTTCTGTTCAGCATGAAGAATGAAAAATTGGGCAGTGTAAGATGCTCCAGAGGAGATCTCTGCCATGGATGTAGCTAGCCCTTTGCAAATCTTTTTGTCCTTGAGGTTATGCCATCTATCTCAGAGCAGGTTGTGACATAGATATGCTCTTTCCAGCGATCTTACGCACCTTTTCCCCATACCCCCGCTAAGGGGGGGCCGAGTAATGAGGAGACATAGTGTCTCCACGAAGTCCATCTAGCCTCCCTTTAGCACTTGCCTGTCCTTGGCTCAGGTCTTTTTGTAATGGATCAAGGATACATTGCTAGGGTGTCGTTTCAACTGCCTTAATGAAGCTTTTCTTGCTCTGACAGCTTGTTAGCATTCATCAGACCACCATGGTACTGAAGGTTGACAGGAGGTCTTCAAAGCAGGTGGTGACATGGATGTGCTCTTTCCAGTGATCTTACACACCTTGTCCCATACCCATGCAAAGGGGGGTCCAGAGTTAATTTGAAGAGACATACTGTCTCCATGACACTGTAAAGCCTCCTTTCCCAAATCGCCTGGCCTTTGGGCTCAGGTTTTTTTTAAAATGGATCAAGGTTACATTGCTAGAGGTCATTTAAACTGCTTAATGAGCTTTTTTGCTCCAACAGTTTATTTCATTCATTAGAACACCATGGTACCAGAGGTCGACAGTGTCACTGTTCAGTAAGACTGCATCTACTTTTTAAAAAACAAGGATTCCAAGGCCCTTCCTCGGGGGTTGCACAAAGTGTCTCCCCAGAGGTAATACCGACCATAGAGTTCTCCCAAGAGTAGAAATGATGTCGAAAACTGTCTAAGTAGATGTTCCAAATCATTTATGTTGAGATTATGTGGGGGAAGTAGATGATGCAACAGTGAAAGGTCATGTTAAGCCTATTCTCACAGCCTTCCCCTGCAGTGTTACGATGGATGGCCTGGAAGGGAATATCCTGATGTATGATTACTGTACTCCTCCATGAGGTCCATTATCAATGGACTTGAACTTGGAATCCTCTCAAGGAAATTGAATTTTTTTCCTGGTCATAATCTCTTGTAGGCATACACAAACTGGGTTACATGAAGCTATCAGATGTGCAGGTCTTTCATTTTGCATAAATTCCCTAAAAAATTCCCATTGGATTAGGGTATCCAGTTCTTCAAACTACCTTTTCATAAAGTTTTTGGGTAGTACCTGTGGTTAAGGCCTGGCTCCAATCTGTTGGCTGTCCCTTTCAGGATGTTTGGAGCCCCTTTTGAAGGGTTGTTTATCTGCAGAACTATTTTCCACAGGCTTCCTTTGGACAGGCTCAGGATTTTTTGGGTTTGGGCAAAAACGGCCCTGAGACTTTGGTTCATAAGCATTCTGTCTAGCAGCAGAGGCCCCTGTGGATGTGGTGGCAGTTGGGGAGTCACTGTTGAGGCCTCTGGAGCCTTGACTGATGCTCCAAAGTCTTTACTTTGGGAGGAGGACCCCTCAATAGACCCCTCACTCCTACTCCTTTTCTGGTGGAGCAACTCACCAGAGGCAGTTTCAGCATTTGAGGACTGAGGTTTAAAGGTAGGGGCAGATTTGGTGGTGTAATAAATTATTGGAGGCAAGGAATGGCGGGAAGGAGGAGGGCTAGAACCGGAGCTAAGGACTTACCTCACTTTGCTCTGGGAAATTTTTCCCCTTGCTCCTTATTACCAATTTTTCAAATTTGCATCTTTTACATTACTTTGAAGAGGCTTCATGAGCTTCTATGCAGTGGTAACAGCATATTGCACCTTGACAGTTGTCCTCTCCCTGATGACCTGTTGTACCACACTTTACACACTCTTGGTTGTCCATTTTCCTTTAAAAAAGCGAGAGTTGGCTCCATGCCCATAACCCTCGCAGTGTAAGCACCGCATAGGGTTGGGTACGTACAGCTTTTCCTTGAGGGGGTTCCATGCCAACTTTAAATGATTCTGGAAGGACTAATATGTTAAGAGTTAAAAGGAGAGCTGATGTCGACTGTTCCAGACCATCAACTTTCTTCTTAAAAAAGTTTTACTGCTAATACATTAAATTTTTTAGTTCCCCCCAACAATTTCTCCTCAAATACTTCATCAGGTCTCAGGAAAAGAAAATTACCTTACACTGATTTAATGTTTTGTGAGGTGAACATGAAACTTGAGCCCCAGGAATGTTGCATATCACATGCAGACGGTCACTCGTCTGGTGACGAAACTATCTGGCTACCATCTCTCTTTGGGGTGATGCAAGGATCACGTGACACACAACTCAAATATCTTCCCATGTACTTCAAAAATATCAAGATCCCTGATTTACACCATCAATGGTCGTCCCCTACTAGGTATTTATATATGAGATACTTTCATATTTACCAGTTTAGATTTCCATAATGGATTAATGAGGACTTTTCTCCTTACCTGGGTTGGGAGCCCAGAATCCATTACAGTTCCCATTCTTGCCCTTGGAAGCTGGAAGGTTCCAGCATGACAATATGTGACGTTCCTGAGGGAATGGCCAAGGGATTGCATAGATCGTCAGGGAGATGGTTTAAGTTCTTTGTAAATTTGTACAACTCATACAAATTAGAATTCTTCATCCCCCACCCCCCCGCCAACCATGAAACGAGGGGAAGCTATAGTTGGGCTCAAAATCTCCCAACAGCCACAGGGGTAGTGAGGAAATATACGCAGCCACTACTACAGTACTGATAGTTGTGGGACCTATGGCTACCTAGCCATATTTGACAAGCTAATTGACTTGACCGGACCTTGATCAAGCCACGCGTCTAACCAGAATAGAGGATCAAAGAGGTGTGTTGCTAGCTGCAGGGCGCAGTATGCAGCATCGCTCAACTACCAGAACTCCTGTCTCCTAGTAATACAGGACGCCACACACGGCAAACACATGTGGGAGAATTCTCCCTGGTCCAAGATGGAATGAACCAGGGGAGGGTGCACCCTCCCCTCTCATAGGCCTTGGTGTACCAGGAAGCCATTTTGTCTCATCCCTCACTGGTGACCCCTCCAGTATGGGTAGCCCTCTGGTCTGGCTCATGTAGCAAAAGCTAAATACAATTATTCCTCGCAAGATATGTTAATAGGAGTCACTGCCACCACCCATTTAATTAACGTATGGGAACGTAGTGTATATGGGAGAAGAATGATAGTGTAGAAGACAAGTTGTGTGGAAAGGAGCGAAAGAGTGTAAGTGTAGTGTGTGTGTGTGTGTGGTGTAGGTGTTGGGTGCGAGGATATAAAGGTCGGTACGCGTGATGTAAGCCGAGGAGAGGCGTGTGCGTATACGCAATTGTGCAAGTAGCCACCTTGATTGAAATAAGGAACTATCACCCGTCATTGGAGGTGGTTCTCATTTAGTGATTGTCTCATCTTTACAGTCGGGCGTTCAATAAACTAAGTATATGTAATACAGGTTTATTATAAATCAAATTAAAAGATAAAAGACAGTAAAACATGAAACGATAAGAAACACGAATAAAACAGTAAAATGGATGTTAATACAAAAGGAACTTAAAACATTAAAACACGAACATTGAAACAAACATGGAACATAAAACAATTAATAAAGACCGATGAAACGATACAATAAAATAGTAAAACGAATGATAAAAGAAACAAAGCTAGATAAAAAGGAACATAAAATGAAAGCATACAAACATGGTAAAACGAACGATAAAACAAAATGGCACTTGGATAAAACACACAAGAACACGACAATAGAAAAGCACCGGTCACTAGGTCACTTTGGCCGAACAAAGACCCCGCAAATTATCTCTTGCTACCTATATTGAATAAGATACCCCCACGACCACTTATCTGAACAGGGGAAGCCCGTTCCGGGGTTCCTCAGGCTGTCAGCTAGCAGGCCAGTAGCAAAATCCCCCCTGGCTCTTGTTTTAGGCCTTCCACGTTAGCTCTTACGCGGGAGATTTTTGTTAAGAGTGGTTCTTTTTTGGAATTTAAAATCATGAAAACTAAGTTAAAATAATGACTAAAATATAAAATCATAATATTTATATAATAAAAGTACTAAAAGTTACTGATGTAAAATAAAATAAATAAATGAACTTATTAAAAGAACCATCGGAAAATGAATAAAATCGTGGAAACTTAAAAGACTTAACTTATATAATAAATACTTAAAATACAAGAAATAAAAAGGATTCGACCCAGTGACATTGTTTAGGAGTGACTGGTGCCAAGTACAAATACATAGATTTATTTAATAAAAAATACAAATATGCAAAACGGTTGCCGTTTGTGGCAACACCACGTGCGGGCATCCTCCTTCGCGGGATAAACGGTCTTGCCCTGAGCTTCGGCGATGTGCCAGCGACCGAAGTCCAGGTCCTGCATCTTGTCCCAATATGCAATGGATGCTTTTATAAGAAAATAGTCCCCCCTGATAATTGTCCACGTGTGGGGAGGGCAAAACTTCGCCACGCCGCGGCTCCGACAAGAGTGTTGCCACCTCGAGGTCTTTTTATTTCGATGACATTAGTTGCTTTTCCAGGCCTGTGGGAGAGGTGGAGGTGAGAAGATATATCGAATATGGTCTATACCTCCTGGAGTGAACGATGCGAGTTTTGCGAGGTCGATCACTACACTCACCACGGCAAGGCGGCTCCCATTAGTTGCTGCCATTTGTTCCCAATATAATTCTTTTTTACACTCTAATCTCTTTATCATTGATGCCAATGTTTCGCATTATTTATTCATGATTTACCCTGTCATATGCTCTCCTGTAACTAATAAATGCTATGTACAAGTCTTTCTGTTTTCACTGCATTGTTTTGCTATCATTCGCAAACTGTTCCCATTCAGTTTCATGTTGAATTTCCTTCTTGATTCTTATCATTATTGCACGCTTTCTTTTTTTCTTCTTTTTTCGTAATGTGGCTCATTAGCCTGATTAATCTGTACTTGTTGCTGTTCAAGAGATCTTCTTTCTTTAGCAATTTTATAAAAATGGATTCTCTCATTGGCTGAGGTATTTTGCCACTGTCCGAATATTTTCACAAACTTCTATCAAATGCCAGTAGCTTTTCTATTCTTCATAGTTTTGATGCCTTTTTCATTTCACATTTTAAACATAACATTCCTGTAAGTTCATCTTACTGCTGATTTTTTTTTTTCAGTCCGGTTATCATTTAAAAAATCCCTAATATATTCAATCCATCTGGATAATATGTTCTTGTTTTCTTTTATTTCTTTTCAAACCTACATCTCTATCTTTATCTTTCAGTGCTATGCTTTCTGGTTCTGAGCCTAGTCATAAATTTATCTTACTTTTCTAGATCCCCAATTTCTCCACATTACTCGCTTATCCATTCTTATTCTTCTTATTACTATTGCTATTATTATTGTTGCTGTTGTTGTTACTATTAGTAGTAGTAGTAGTAGTAGTAGTAGTAGTAGTAGTAATAATAATAATTATTGTTATTATATTATCAATAATAATAATTATTATTATTATTACTATATCAACAACAATAATAATGATAATTATTATTATTATTATTATTATTATTATTATTATTATTATCATTATTGTTATTACCATTATTATCATTATCATTATCATTATTATTATTATCATCATTATTACCATCATTATTGTTAACAATGATAATTATACTAATACTACTGTTACTACTTCTACAGCTACTGCTGCTACTACTACTACTAATAATAATAATGATGATAATAGTAATGAAAACAATAATAATAATAACATTGATAATAATAGTAATAATGACAATAATAATAATAGTGATAATAACAACAGTAATAGTAATAGTAATAGTAATAATAATAAAAAAATAATGGTAATAAATAATAATAAGAAGGAGAATGAAGATGACAATAATAATAATAACAATAACAACAACAATAATAATAATCATTCATCATAATTATTATCATTATTATTACTATTACTGATTTATCACTACTATTACTATTATCATTATTATTACTGTTATCAATTATTTTCATTATCATTATTATCATTGTTATTGTTACTGTTATTCTTATTACAATTATCATCATCATCATCATCATCATCATCATCATCATCATCATCATCATCATCATCATCATCATCATCATCATCATCATCATCATCATCATCATTATTTGTATTCCATTATTATTATTATCATTATTATTATTATTATTATTATTATTATTATTATTATTATTATTATTATTATTATTATTATTATTATTATTATTATTATTATTATTATTAATCATTATTATTATTATTATTATTATTATTATTATTATCATTATTATCAATAATAATGTTCTTAATAATAATGCAATATAATTTAATTTAAAAGAATGTATACTGAATACTGAAGAGAAGCTGAATAATCAAGAGACTGACCTATTTAAGTTTACGTCTGATAGAAGGAATGTCTTTTGTAACGCACGTGAAAAAGCATTTGGTGCTGTTCAAGTCTCAGGTCGGTTACGAATGCTTGTAACATGTAACTAAAACAAAACAAAACAAAAAAGGGTACGTCACCAGATTAATTGCAAGATGTTCTCGCGCCAAAACCGAAAAAAGTCTAGGAGTAAAATTCTAGGGAAGGAGCTTTACAAGGCCACGGTCTCGGTGGCAATTCCTTGACCAAGATCGAGAATCCGCTGTTCTAAGGATTTTTGGAAATGATTCTCGGAATATCGATGAAGCAACACTCAGGCGAGTTTATCTCCAGAACGGCGTGAAGAAGCGAAGAGTAATTTCTAGACATCCATGTGGATTCATGTGGATGGAACACCTGATGTATGTGGACGATATATGACCAGTGTGCTAAGTGTAAAACTAGAGAACAGGAATTGCAATTGGCCATTTCTTGCAGACTGTGCATTCAATGATAAATACAACTCACCTTACATCTCTCGGTTAATCGTTGTTACTATACAGACTATGGCTAGAATTCGATAATTCAATACATACAAAGCATTTAGTAAATGTAATAATAATAATATAATAATAATAATAATAATAATAATAATAATTATGATAATTATTATAATAATAATTTATGATACTAGTAATGATAATGATATGATGATAATAATAATAGTAATATTGATAATGATAATAACAACAATACCAAAACAATAACGATAGTAGTAATAAATATAATAATAATAATAATGACACGAATGAAATTAATTACAATAATAACAAAAATATGAATAGCAACAATAACAGCAATAACAAAAAGATTGAAAATCATAATCCTATAAAAATGACAAAATAACATCATCAGAACGAGAATACGAAAAAAACAAAGAAATCGAATAAAACTGACCAAAAAAAAAAAAATACAAGACATCACATACAGACAACGGATGGAAAAGTCTCGAACCGACGCCAGTAACCTTTGTCAATAACATTTGCGTTCGAAGACAAATGCGGGGCGACGTTTTATTATATTATGCAAATTCTGGTATTTAGGGATAACGAAATCATTTTCATTTTGGTGTGTTCGTTTGTATATGATGGAAGTGATGGTGGGGGTGGTGTTGGTGAAGATAATGATGGTGATTATTATTATTATTATTTTTAGAATTATCATTATTATTACAATAATTATCAGCATTGATATTTTATCGTTATTATCATTGTTATCATCATCATTACTAATATAATATGATGGTTACTATTATTTTTATTTTTATTTTTATTTTTATATTTTATTTATTTTTTTATTACTATTAATGCCATTTTTAAATATTATCATTGTCATTACTATTATTATCATTAATATCAAAATCATCCTTATCATCATCATCATCGTCATCATCATCATCATCATCATCATCATCATCATCATCATCATCATCATCATCATCATCATCATCATCATCATCATCATCATCATCATCATCATCATCGTTATCATCATCATTATCGTTATCATAATCATTATTATTATCATTACCATCATCATCATTATTATTATCATTATTATCATTCATATTCTTCTTATCGTTATTATCGTTATCAATAATAGTGATGATAATAATAATAATGATATTATGATCATTATCTTTATTTTCGTTATTGTCATTATCAATATTTTCATTATAATTATTACTACTCTCATCATCATCATCATCATCATCATTATCATCATCATCATCATCATCATCATCATCATCATCATCATCATCATCATCATCATCATCATCATCATCATCATCATTATAATTATTCATTATTATTATTATCATTATCATTATCATTATCATTATTATTACTATTATCATTATCATTATTATTGACATTATCGTTAACCTATTTTCATCATTAATTCTATCATCATTATTAAAAAATTATCAATATCATTATCATTATTTTTATCATTATTATCATTATCAAAATAATCATTGCTATTACTATTACTCATATTCTCATAATGGGAAGCATAAGGATTATTGATAATTTTTATAAGAGTGATGAAATGGCAATCACATTACCTTATGATAAAAACGATGAAGATACACACTTACGTATATATATGCATGTGTGTCATGCCAATACTTAACTATATCTGAATCGAATATAGTAGAGGATACAACACGTGTCTCATGTATCAGTGATCAAGCATGTTAAACAGTAGAGTTCGGTTCGAACAGATACATGTACAAGGCGAAGCGCTAGAGGCAGTGGACAAGTACAGTATGTATATACCTAGGGCAACTCGTACAGGCAACACATCTAGCGAAGAGGAAATTAAGCGATGTATCAGTCGAGGCTGCAGCGCCTTCGGCAGACAAAGTAGCATACTATGAGACTCCTTGCCATTATGTTTAAAAAGAGAAATCTTCAACCAATGTGTTCTACCGGTTATGACCTATGGATCAGGAACATGGACTACAACCAGTTTAATGGAAAGGAAACTAATAAGTGCCCATAGAGGGATCGAGAGGTTGATGCTGGGAATTAGCCTAAGAGATCGGATGAGGGCGACGTGGATCAAGGAACAAACAAAAGTGGAAGATATACTTGCGAATATAAAAAAGAAAAAATGGCAATGGGCAGGTCATATACATAAGACACAGGACAATAGGTGGACAAAGAAAGTAACAAACTGAGTTATACATAACATAAAGAGGCCAAGGGCCAGACCAGTGGCAAGATGGCGTCACGAAATAACGAACTTTGGTGGCCGAGACTGGAAACAAAAAACACAAGACAGATAAAGTTGGAAAAGATTAAGAGAGGCCTACGTCCTGCAGTGGATTGACTCAGGCTGATCATATATATATATATATATATATATATATATATATATATATAATATATAATATATAATATATATATTATATATATATATATAAAATATAATATATATATTTTATATATATATATATATAATATATAATATATATATATATATTATATATATATATATATATAATATATAATATATATATGTATATATATATATATATATATATATATATAGAGAGAGAGAGAGAGAGAGAGAGAGAGAGAGAGAGAGAGAGAGAGAGAGAGAGAGAGAGAGGGATGAATTTATTATATATAAAAATTAGATGTATGTAGTTGTGTGTTAATGAGTGAGTGAGTGAGAGAGAGAGAGAGAGAGTGAGTTGTGTGTGGGGTGTGTGTGTGTGAGTGTGTGTGTGTGTGTGTATAAGATGTGGAAAATTCTATTTCTGTTACAGATGTGGAAAAATTTTATTTCTATACCATGGACCACGGGCGTTTTCCACGGGATCCAAATTCCCAAATAAGAACCCCCCGCCAGCGAGGGGGGGTCCTTTTTATCTGAACCTCTTTTCCCGGGGAGTTCGTGCTAACTCCCACCCACTAAGGTCAGCTCCCCCCTTCCCCCGGGACTGACCGGACCTCCGCGCGGCCCGTTATAACTAACATGTCTTGTTTTTTTTTATCTGCTGGTATCAACTCTCAAAATAAGATCAGCCGATCCCTACAATACCCCGCAACCCAAATGTAATTGGGGCCTTACCCTTAAATTCGGGTGGCAGCGGGGGCCGTTGCACCTTTTGGCAGCAACACGGACACACCCCCCCCGAAAAAACCCGCTCGCCGTTCAGACAGGGCTAAAAAAAAAAAAAACCCGAAATACATTTTTGGGGGCCCCTTTCTTATTTCTTTTCCTTCTTCTCCCATACATGTTTTAAGGGCCGTTGTTTTTTTGTTGGGTAATGGTGCTAAGGACAGAAAAGGGCATTTTTCTCCACTATTTTTCACCCAAAATCGCTTTTCCGTGCGATCGAGAAAGTGATCAAAAAACATGAATATCGTTCGTTAGTTAAGTAATTATTTTTTTCTCTCTTTTTAGAGATTTATTTTTTTCATCTGCAACGTTTTTAAACGCGTTCGTGATTTTATCTTATCCGTACCATTTCTTTTATCCTCTTTTCCTAACCCTCGCCCCCGCCGACCTGACCTCATTTTTCTTTTTTCCCCGGGTCGGGGTGGCGTGGGTAGGGTAGATACCCTTGGTTTCCCCCTCAAATTTGGAAGAAAACGATCATTGTTCATTGTTTTTTTGGTGCACGTTCTATCGCGCTAGAACGAAGTTGTACGGAATTCTTTAAAATTCTTAATTTGAATTACGTAGGATTTTCCTCAATCAAAAGTGCACAAAATTTGCCCGTATTGCCCCGGGGTTCGAAAACCCAAATAGATCTGCGCTCCGTCGTTCGGAGAAAAATTTTATTGGGTTCTTCGGCCCCCTTTTGATCGGTGTGCCCCGCGGTTACGTCCGTTAATTAATTTAGGACTGGGTTTAAGCTAAATCATTTTCGCTTTTTAAATCCCCTTTCTCACCCTCTTAAAGTCGCTTGCATGTTTTGGGTCCCCCCCCAGGTTTTGTGTGTTCGTAAAAATTTATATATTTCGGGAATTTTGCGAGCGCCCATTACAGATCGCAGAAAGGCAGGGATATTTATTCCTGGGTCGAGTCGCTTCAGTCTATCGCATTTGGGGATGGGCCCCCCCCTTTTTTGGTTTTTATTAAGTCTGACGTGCAAAGCTGACATTACCTGGGAGTTCAGTTTTCTGACCCGAGAAATTTTCTTGATAAAAAAAAGGGGGAAATTTTTTTCATGTCACCATTTATTCATGCGTACATTCTGGGGCGCTATCATTTTATGTTGAATCAATGTGTAGTTGAATAAACTTAAATAGTAGCATTGCTAATTTTACTTCAGTTTTGTTTGTGCGTTAATATTCTGTTTGGATTCTTCTCTGTGGAGGTCCCTCGCTTCCCCTCTTAAAGATAGCTGTCACTCACACACCATACACCACACATTCAGCTCACTCACACACACGGATAAGACCGCCCTTTTTTTGTCTTAGGCCGGCGTAAAAAAAAAATTTATCCTTTAGCCGCATTTTGTCTGTCGCTGTCTGTGTCAAGTTACTCTATTTCTTATCTGTGTGACGACTATGGGGTTTAAAAAGATCTTCCGGATCGCCGATGTCTTCCCTTTTTTATCTCATTCTATCAAGATGGTTGGGATTCAAATAGGTCAGCGACCGCTACTGACCTCCTCTTCTATTTTCTTCTTTACCTTTTTGAAATAAAAAACAAAATAAAAAAAAAACGAAAATAATTAAAAACCAACTTAAAAAACCCTAATTTTATGAAAAACCCCTAGTGGTAAAATTCCACCCACTTTTCTGTTTCCTTTTTTTTTTCTCTTACCTGGCCCTTACGTGTATGATCTGGCTCCCCACTTTTTATTCGTCGGACCGACACGGGAACCGAGGAGGACCCTTAGGATGCTGTAAAAAGGACGTCATCGAAGACCCATAGGGCCCCGGCCAGGATTTTTGTCGAAAAGGTGTTTTCCTGCCAGACCCCCGTAGATCCAGCGAAACCACACCTTTTCCGCAGGTTCTCGCCCCCAAAAGCTGGCCTGGCGGACGCCTGCAGATCCGGTCAAAATCCAGAGCTCGTGCGCAGGGACAGCACCCCGAATGCCGCCCCCCCCCACGCCCTAGATCCGGTAAGATTACGAGGGGCGTGTGGCGCGAGAAGGGCCTGGGCGAGTCTGTGAGGGCGTGTGGCAGGGCCCGCCGAGTTGGCCGGGCCGGGCTAGAGAGGTCAAACAATCCCAGTCCCCGGGGGAAACCTTTGCGAGCTTTTTGAGGACGTGGAAAAGAGGACGGACATTACCAGAGGACCGGGGGGATTTGGACACAGGGAGAGAACCACGAAAAGGCACCGGAAACCACGAGAACGAGACGACCAGCCAAATTGGTCACCCTTGAAGGCCCTCGGGGCAGGCGCGAGTAGGGGGCCGAGCATAAAATGTGGTAATTCATTTTTTTCAGGATGTGGAAAAATTCTTTTTTCTATTACCAGGGGACCACGTGCTGTTTTACGGGGACCCAAAATGTCCCAAATAAAAACCACCCGCTCACGGGGCGGGGGTCAATTTTATTCTGACCTCTTTTTGCCCGGGGAGTTCGTGCTAAGCTACCACCGCACTAAGGTCAGCTCCCCCTCTCCCCGGGGCAGCTGACCGGGGCCCTCCCGGGGCCCGTTTTATAACAAAACATGCTTGGTTTTTTATACTGCGTGGTATCAACTCTCAGAAAAAAAGATCAGCCAAATACCAGTATCAATACCCCTGCAACCCCAAGTAATTGGGCCTATCCCGTTATAGTGTGTGTGTGTGTGTGTGTGTTTTGTGTTGTGTGTGTGTGTGTGTGTGTGTGGTGTGGTGTGTGTGTGCGTATGTGTATTTTAAAATTCAATATATTTTTTTATATATATCATGTATATAATATATTCTTTATATAAAATAAAAATTATTATATATTATATATATATATTATATATTATAATGTCTTGTTTTTTTTTTTTTTTTTTTTTATAAGAAGTATTTCCCCCGGGTTTAAAATGCCTTTACTGGGTATGAGCCCAGTGTCTGGGGGCATCTTTTGGGGGAATTTTTTCTCTCGCTATGATTCTTCTCATCTTAGATGACTTTTCCTGAGTCTCCGGGTATCTGTTTTCATTCCCAATTCGCTTGAGGATGGGGATGAAATTTCCATCCCTTTTAATTTGCTTGTAAAAGAAAATCAAACCCCCAGAATGAAACCCATCAAAAAGTCCTTAATGGTTAAGTGGGTGGCGAGATGTTAGTCTTCTGATGAAAGTACAGTTCATTTCTCACGTTACGCAAATCCGTAACCTCCAAGTGAAAGTCGCCCCACTTACTTTTAAGGTAGTAATTTTTCACGGGATTTCAGGATGAGGGAAGAAAGTGAAATCCTAGAGAATACGAAGGACCAAAGCATAGTGGAAGTGAAATGTTTGACCAAACTAGAAAATGCGAACAAAAACTAGGCTGCGTTTCTTTATTTTTTGCCCTAAATAAAATCACCGAAAAAGGTCAATATTGGATATGAACTTCTCCAAGAATGACCGACCTTACATTAAATAACAAACAAACAAACAAACTCAAAAAAATCGGACACTGTGCATTGATAAAGATGCGCTGGATCTCGTGATACGACTACAAGCACTGAAGCTACTCTTAAAAGCGTGCCAACTGTGAAGGTTCCCATTGGTCAGACCCTGCTGAACATGGCAGACTGGAAAGCGAGACGTTGGCATACATTAGGGAAAGTTAGTTACCGTGAAACCAAGAGGAAAGCTGAAGGCTTTACAAGCAAACCTGAATCTTCTTACACTGAAGCAGTAAATAACCACTCCAATGCAGGTAGTATCATGCAAGAGATGGCAGCAAAGGATAAGTATATTGCTGAACTGATGGAAATTGTAAATAATTTGATAAATCAGATTAAATAAGTAAATAAAACAAAAAAATAAATTGATGAACCAACCCAGCAAAAGCTGATACCGAATCATAGCCTAAACCTCACTTCCTCGTCCAGGCGACCTCTGCTAGGGTTCCGTCTGCTAGGGTTTCAAGGCTCTTCCACACTCCATAAAACGTAACTTTCACTTAAGCTTTATACAATGGAACGGTCGAAGTCTTGGAGCTAGAGCAGACGATCTTAGAATATTAGCCTCGTCTTATGCTCCAGCTATTATAGCTCTCCAAGAGACGTATTTAGCCCACTTCATCTCTGACGAGGTTGTTTCACTGAGAAAATATCACTTGTGTCGGAAGAATCGAGAGGGTAGGGGTGGAAGCACGTACATCCATTAAAGCCTCCCTTACACTGAAGTGAATATTGATTCTACTTTGGAATTTGTTGAATACAATGTAAAAAATATTAGAACATATTTGACTATATGTGATTTAAATGCTCATCATACACTACGGGGTTCCCTGCGGGTGGTAGTTAAGTAAATTTAGTTAACTGATGATTCTGATTTGTCCTGAAAGATGGTAGTCCGACGCGGGTGGACGATAATACCGGGTACTTTAAATTTTCTTGTCCTGTATCTGGTCCTTCAACAATAGCAACCACGTACCTGCGGCACACCACTGACGACTCATTTGGAAGTGATCACCTTCCTATTTGTATTAAATATTCATGCAACACAACAAAAAAGCCATCATTACTTAAATTTAACGTAAAGAGAGCAGATTGGGTCGCCTTCATAAGGAGCGTCAAGCTCGAAGTTGTTTTAGTAACCACTGATGATAAAGTAAACAACATTCAGAATTCTGTCTTAGATGTAGCAACGACATCCATTCCCAAGACTCTGACAGACAACTTTAAGCATAGACCCAAGTACTTCACCTCTGGACAAATTGCAGTGGGTTTGCTCCTAAATAGAGGGAAGGATGGAACTTTCCTCGTTTGTAAAATGTATAGCCATGGTCTTGCTTAGGGAAAATTTGAACCCATGATATGTTGCCCACTGTACAACCTGATTTATTGCAGCCTGCATGTGTCCTTGCATATTCCGTAAGTTTTCTCCTGAGCAGTACAGTGTAAAGTAATCCACATACAGATTACATGAGACAGCACTTGGAACAAACCTTTATGATGTTATTTATAGCAATGGCAAACAGGGTCATAGTTAAGGCTCTCCCTTGTGGGATCCATTCCAGCTGATCTTCCAGATTTGAGAAACTGTTTCCCACCCAAACTCTAAACTTCCTGTAGCAAGGAAGCTTTATATGAAGGTAGGCAATGCTCTTCTTAAACCAATGTCATACAGCTTCATGCATATGCCATGCTTCCAAGTAGTATCATAAGCCTGTCAAAGGAAGCCTTTGGAACTAGTTCCATGGGTAAACAACCTCAAAGATTCTCCCAAGACTCAATGGAACTGTCAGGGAATTCATGCTAATGGGAAGAACTGCAACATCTGATTGCTTCATGTATCCAGTTTGTGTATGCCTACAAGAGATTATGACCAGGGAAAATTGTCCGATTTCCCTGAGATGGTTCAAATTCAAGCCCACCTTTGATAATGGACCTCATGGAGGAGTAGTAGTGATGGTACATCAGGATATTCCCTTTCAAGACATCCACCTGCAGATGACACTGCAGGTGAAGGCTGTACGAATAGGCTTGACTTGACCTAACACTGTGGCATCCATCTACCTTCCTCCACATAATCTCAACATTCATTTCTATTCTGGGAGATTTCAATGGTCGGCATCACTCAGGGGAGACACTTTGTGAAACCTTCGAGGAAGGGCCTTGGAGTCCTTGTTCTTAGAGTAGATGCAGTTTTACTGAACAGTGACACTTACATTCCAAATCAAATTGTCAATTGGTTCACCTGATTCACAGACGAGTTTCACTTGGTAGTCATGGAAGACTTACATGGAAGTGACCACTTTCCAATACTTTTGCAGAGGTGATGGTATTCCAGTCAATGGAGTGCAGAGATGGCAACTTGAACATGCAGACTGGAATCTTTTTAGATCAACTTCAGTATTGCAATGATCTGTGAATGATCTCCAGTGTTTTCAAGATGCTGTTAATCACTTCACATCACGAATTCACCTTGCAGTAGAAGCATCCATTCCCAAAAGTAGTGGGCAATGCTGTCGACCTCCGTACCATGGTGGTCTGATGATGCTACAAGCTGTCAGAGCAAGAAAAGCTTCATTAAGGCAGTTGAAACACCCCAGCAATGTAGCCTTAATCCATACAAAAGACCTGAGCCATGGTCATGGACTTCGTGGAGACACTATGTCTCCTCAATAACTCTGGGACTCCTTAGTATGGGTACCCCCCTAACGGAAGCCGCCTTGCCGCGGTGGGGGCTTGAGGTCCCAATGATCTGGTGAGCCGGACCAGAGGGCTACCCATACTGGAGGGGTCACCATGAGGGATGAGACAAAATGGCTTCCTGGTGCACCAAGGCCTATGAGAGGGGATGGTGTACCCACCCTGGTTCATTCCATCTTGGACTAGGGAGAACTCTCCCACGTGTGTTTGCCGTGCGTGGCATCCGTATTACCAGGAGACAGGAGTCCTGGAGGTTGAGCGATGCTGCACGCTGCGCCCTGCAGCTAGCAACACACCTCTTTGGTCCTTTATTCTGGTTAGACGGGTGGCTTGATCAAGGCCCGGTCAAGTCAATCGGCTGGTCAAATATGGCTAGGGTCAAGCAGGCACTATTCAGTCGGTAGCGCATAGGTCCCGCGACTGCCATCAGTACTGTGATAGTGGCTGCGTAATTTCCTCATTACCCTGTGGCTGTGGGAGATTTTGAACCCAACTATAGCTTCCCTCGTTGGACTCCATGGTGGGTGGGGGGTGAGGAAATGAAGAATTCCAATTTGTATGATTACTATAAATTTACAAATATCTAGCTCTCTCCCTGACGACCTGCGTATTCCTTTGACATGTCTCTTTGTAAAATCACACTTTGTCACTTTGGAACCTTTCAGTTTCCAAGGGCAAGAATGGGAATCGTAATGGTTCCGGGCTCCCAAACCAGGTAAGAAGGGGAAAAGTCCTCCTCAATCCAATAAGGAGATCTTACCTGGTAAATATGAAAGCATTTCATATAGTAAGTACCTGGTAGTGAAGACCATTGATGGTGTATCAATCATGGATCTTGACATCTTTGAGGTTCATCGGAAAATAGTTGAAGTATGTCAACGTGATCCTCGTATCACCCCACAGCGAGATGGTAGCCTGATAGTTGAGGTTTCGTCACCAGACGAGAGTGACCGTCTGCGTGCAATATGTAACATCATGGGGCTCAAGTTTCATGCTCTCCTCACAAAACCTCAATCAGTGTAAGGGCATTGTCTTTCCGAGACCTGATGAGGTATTCTGAGGAGAAACTGTTAGAGGAACTAGAGAATTTTAATGTAGTGGCAGTAAAACGTTTAGGAAGAAAGTTGATGGTTGGAACAGTCGACACCAGCTCTTCTTCTAACTTTTAACACATTAGTCCTTCCAGAATCGGTTAAGTTAGCATAGTACCACCTCAAGGTAAAGCCATATGTGCCCAAACCAATGCGGTGCTTCCACTGCCAAGTTATGGGCATGGAGCCAACTCTTGCCGTTTTAAAGAAAATGGACAACCAAGAGTATGTTAAAGTGTGGTACAACAGGTCATCAAGGAGATGACAACTGTCCAGGTCCAATATGCTGTTACCACTGCAAAGAAGCTCATGAAGCTTCTTTCAAAGCAATGTAAAAGGTACAAATTTGAAAAGGAAGTATTAGTAATAAGGAGCAAGGAGAAAGTTAGTTTTCCAGAGGCAAAGCGACGTGCCCGTATGCTGTTTGCACAGCCAGGTAGGTCCTTTGCTTCGGTTCTAGCCCATCCTCCTTCCCACCAACCCTGCCCTCCAATGCTTCTTACAAACACACTCTGCCATTCCCTCTAACCTCAGTCCCAATTGCTGACACTGCCTCTGGTGAGTTGTTCCACCAGAAACGGAGTAGGAGTGAGGGTCTATTGAGGAGACTCCTCCTCCCAAGTAAGGTCTTTGGAGCCATCAGGCAAGGCTCCAGAGGCCTCAACGGTGACAGCTCCAGCTGCCACCACAATCCACAGGAGCATCTGCTGCTAGTCAGAATGCTCCTGAAGTAAAGGCTCAGGCACGCCCTTTGCCCAGGCAAAGGAATCCTGAACCTGTCCCAAAGACTCCAGCTGCAACAAAATCCACAGGGGCCTCCGCTGCTAGATAGAATACCCCTGAAGCAAAGGCTCAGGCCCGTCCTTTGCCTAGGCAAAGAAATCCTGAACCTGTCCAAGGGAAACCTGTGGAAACTAGTTCCACAGGTAAACAACCTTTAAAAAGGTACTCCCAGGATCCTGAAAGGGACAGCCTAAAGGTGTGAGGCAAACCTTGACCACAGGTGCTGCCAAACACCTTATGAAGAAATAATCTAAAGAACTGGATACCCTAATCCAATGGAACTGTCAAGGAATTCATGCAAAATGGGAAGAACTGCAACATCTGATAGCTTCATGGAACCAGTTTGTGTATGCCTACAAGAGATATGACAGGGAAATCGTCCCATTTTCCTGAGAGGATTTCAAGTTCAAGCCCATATGGAACCTTGACAATGGACCTCATGGAGGAGTAGCAGTAATGGTACGTCATGATATTCCTTCCAGGCCATCACCTGCAGACAACACTGCAGGTGAAGGCTGTGAGAATAGGCTTGACACGACCTTACACTGTTGCATCCATCTACCTTCCTCCCACATAATCTCAACATAAATGATTGGAAGATCTACTTGGGCAGTTGGCCACATCCATTTCTACTCTGGGAGATTCAATGCGCACACCTCTGGGAGACACTTTGTGCAACCTCGAGAAGGGCCTTGGAGTCCTTGTTCTTAAGAGCAGATGCAGTTTTACTGAACAGTGACACTCCCACACATTTCCAAGTTCAAACTGGGACATTCTCCAATATAGACCTATCAATAGGTTCACCTGATTCACAGTTGAACTTCACTTGGCAGGTCATGGAAGACTTACATGGAACGACCATTTCCAATAATTTTGGAGGAGGTGAATGGTATTCCAGTCAATGGAGTGCAGAGATGGCGACTTGAACATGCAGACTGGAATCTTTTTAGATCAACTGCAGTATTGCAGGATCTGTTAATGATTTCCAGTGTGTTCAAGATGCTGTTAATCACTTCACATCACGAATTCACCTTGCAGCAGAAGCATCCATTCCCAAAAGTAGCGGACAGTACCGTCGACCTCCAGTACCATGGTGGTCTGATGAATGCCAACAAGCTGTCAGAGCAAGGAAAGCTGCATTAAGGCAGTTGAAACGACGCCCCAGCATTGTAACCTGATCAGTTACAAAAAGACCCGAGCCAAGGCAAGGCAAATGAGGCTAGACGGAAGTTGTGGAGACAGTATATGTCCTCGATTAACTCTGGGACCCCCTTAGCGTGGGTGTGGGACAAGGTGCGTAAGATTGCTGGAAAGAGCACATCCATATCACAACCTGCTCTGAAGATAGATGGCATAATCATCACAGAAAAAAAGATATTGCTAATGAGCTAGCCTAAATCCATGGCAGAGATCTCCTCTGGAGCATCTTACACTGCTCGATTCTCCACTCTTCGTGCTGAACAGGAACAACACCCAGTGTCGTTCTTCAGTAGGAATGCAGCAGAACTTCCATTCTAATTTTGCGCAAGGAGATGGACTCTGCTTTGCAGCTCTGCCGTAAGACTGCCCCAGGAAGTGACGATATTCCATATCAAATGATATCTCACTTACCGGAGAGTTCCCAGAAGTTCCTGTTGGACTTGTTCAATATGATCTATAGAGAGGGCACAGTGCCATCCACATTCCTGTTCCTAAACCTGGCAAAGATACTTCCACACCAGGAAATTACAGACCAATTTCTCTCACAGCTGCATCTGCAAGCTGATGGAGAAAATGGTAAACTTCAGGTTGACATGGCTGCTAGAAAAAGAAAACGTGCTGACCCCATATCAATATGGCTTTAGAAAATGAGATCGACCACAGATGCACTTGTGAGGATGGAAACTGCTATACAGAATTCCTTTGCACAGCGACGTCACATGTTAGCATTCTTCTTTGACTTTGAAAAGGCTTATGATACTACTTGGAAGCATGGCATACTCATGAAGCTCTGTGACATTGGTTTAAGAGCGCATTACCTACCTTCATACAAAGCTTCCTTGCTAACAGGAAATTTAGAGTTCGGGTGGGAAACCAGTTTCTCTAACCTGGAAGACCAGCTGGAAGGGTCCCACAAGGGTGTCTTAAGCGTGACCTGTTTGCCATTGCTATAAATGACATTATAAAGGTTGTTCCAAGTGCTGTCTCATGTAATCTGTATGTGGATGACTTTACACTGTACTGCTCAGGAGGAAGCTTACAGGATGTGCAAGGACGCATGCAGACTGCAATAAATCAGGTTGTACAGTGGGCGACATACCATGGGTTCGAATTTTCTCCCAGCAAAACCATGGCTATACATTTCCACAAACGAGGAAAGTTCCATCCTTCCCTCTATTTAGGAGCAAACCCACTGCAATTTGCCCAAGAGGTGAAGTACTTGGGTCTAATTTTTGACTCAAGACTTACATGGGTGCCCCATGTGAAGTGAAGGCTACAAAAGCACTATAGTATTTTGCGGGTTCTTTCACATTTATCTTGGGGTGCAGACCGCACAACGCTTCTACGGCTTTACGAGCACTATTCGTAGTAAGCTTGACTATGGATGTGAAGCTTATTCATCTGCAACTCCCACTGTTCTCGGATGTTGGACTCGGTTCATAATGAAGCTCTCAGAATCTGTACTGGGGCTTTCAGGTCTTCACCTGTGGAGTCCCTGTATGCTGAGAGTGGAGAACCACCTCTTTCATTACACCGGGACTACATGAACCTGATTTACTATACGAGACTACAAAGGATTCCGGATCTCCTACATCCAGATTGGTTTTCAACCCCTTGAGGATAGCCGATCCTATGGTAGGAGAATGAGGAATCTTGTAGAAGAACTTAATTAAGTCTCACTAAGGTTCTGGCTGTTGGATTCCCCAATTCCCCCTTGGACTAATCAAGTCGAGCTGGATTTGGTCGGAATTGGAAAGGGAGAGATCTGAAGCAGAAGTCAGAGAGAGATTTCTTCAGCACATTTCTAAGTACCAAGGATCGGACGCAATATATACAGATGGTTCGAAATCTGAAAATGGTGTGGGCTTTGCAGCAGTGAGCAGAAGGAAGACTGCATCTGGCAGTCTTTCTCTAGCAGCCTCGATCTTCACTGCAGAGTTACATGCCATCCTTGCAGCAGTTAAGATGACTAGAGATCTTATGAACCATTCTATTGTGATATATGTGACTCTCGTAGTGCTTGCAAGCAATCAAGAGCTTAAACTCATCACATCCAGTAGTGAGGGAGGTTCAAGATTGGCTGCACTGATGTCAACACGTAAAAGATAACTCTGTGTTTGGGTGCCAGCGCATGTTGGTGTCAGTGGAATGAGCGAGCTGATCAGAAGGCTAAGGCAGCTGCCGCTCAGCCTTGTGATGCTCGTTTTCCTCTCCCACACATCGACTGAAACCCAGCATCAGGAGTTGTCTTCGCGATAAATGGAAGGAACAATGGAGGCATCTCTCCAGAAATAACTGCGAGAGATTAGAGATGACCTTGGCAGTTGGGTGACTAGCATCCATCCCAACCGAAAAGTGGAAGTTGCATTAACAAGGCTAAGAATCGGGCACACAAGACTGACTCATGGGCCGATGATGGCTAAAAATCAGGCACTTTGTGAGGGATGCCAAGAGCCCTTAACAATCGCACATGTAGTGGAAAGATGTGCAACATTCTCAGACCAAAGACGTATGTACTTGTCTCCCCCATATACACTGAAGAATGTATTGGGGGAGGATTGTGACATAGAGTGTCTTATTAGTTCCTTAGGGAGACTAATATTTTTAATTAAATTTAATATGCATAATGTTTATGCAATAATTTTATACACTTAGAGTATAATATTTATGCTTTGATTTTTAATTTGTTTATTGTTATTTATAAGATATCTATTGACAGATTTTTAAAGTTTTAAACATTTTAATATTTCTGTTTAACAAGGTATTCGCCGCTAATGACCTTAGCTGTTGACGCGGCAGATAATTTTAAATAATCAATCAATCAATTAGTATGGGTATGGGACAAGGTGCGTAAGATCGCTCGAAAGAGCACATCAATGTCACCGCCTGCTTTGAAGATATATGGCATAATCCTCACGGATAAAAAAGGTGTTGCTAATGATCTAGCTAAAACCATGGCAGAGATCTCCCCTGGAGCATCTTACACTGCCCAATTCTCCACTCTTTGGGCTGAACAGGAACGACGCCCAGTGTTGTTCTTCAGTAGGATTGCAGAGCTTCCATAAAACTTACCATTTTTGTGCAAGGAGATGGACTCTGCTTTTCAGCTCTGCTGTAAGACTGCTCCAGGAAGTGATGATATTCCATACCAAATGATATCTCACTAGAGTGCTACCAGAAGTTCCTGTTGGACTTATTCAATAGGATCTATAGGGAGGGTACAGTGCCATCCACATGGAAACACATATAAATCAGGCTGTGCAGTGGACAACATACCATGGGTTAAATTTTTCTCCAAGCAAGACCATGGCTATACATTTCCACAAACAAGGAAAGTTCTATCCTCCCCTCTATTTGGGAGCAAACCCACTGCAATTTGTCCAAGAGGTGAAGTACTTGGGTCTAATTTTTGACTCAAAGCTTACATGGGTGCCCCACATCAAACAATTAAAAGTGAAGGCTACAAAAGCGCTTAATAATCTGTGGGTTCTTTTACATATATTTTGGGATGCAGACCGCACAATGCTTCTGCAGCTTTACCAAGCGCTTATTCATAGTAAGCTTGACTATGGATGTGAGGCTTATTCATCTGCAACTCCAACTGTTCTCCAGATGTTTGACTCAGTTCATAATGAAGCTCTCAGAATCTGTTCAGGGGCTTTCAGGCCTTCACCTGTGGAGTTCCTGTATGCTGAGAGTGGAGAACCACCTTTTTCATTACACCGGGACTACCTGAACCTGACTTGCTACATGAGACTACAAAGGATTCCAGGATTTGCTACATCCAGATTAGTTTTCAACCCCCTTGAGGATAGCTGATCCTATGAATCCTATGGAATGAGGAATCTGGTGGAAGATCTTAATTTAAATCTCACTATGGTTCTGGCTGTTGGAATTCCCCAAGTCCCTCTTTGGACTAATCAAGTCAAGCTGGATTGGGTCGGAATTGGGAAAGTGGAGAGATCTTAGAGACTAGAGATCTTAGGAACCATTCTATTGTAATGTATTGTGACTCTCATAGTGCCTTACAAGTAATCAAGAGCTTGAACTCATTACATCCAGTATTGAGGGAGGTTCAATATTGGCTTGCACGGTTGTCAACATGTATGTTGGGTGCCAGCGCATGTTGATGTTGGGTGCCAGCGCATGTTGGTATCAGTGGGAATGAGCGAGCTGATCGGAAGGCCAAGGTAGCTGACGCTTAGCCCTGTGATGCTCGTTTTCCTCTCCCACACACCGACCTAAAACCCAGCATCAGGAGTTGTCTTCGTGATAAATGGAAGGAACAATGGAGGCATACCTCCAGAAACAAACTGCGAGAGATTAGAGATGACCTTGGCAGTTGGGTGACCAGCATCCATCCCAACCGAAAAGTAGTTTTAATTAACGAGACTAAGAATCGGGCACACAAGACTGACTCATGGGCCGATGATGGCGAAAAGTCGAGCATTTTGTGAGGGATGCTAAGAGCCATTAACGATCGCACAGTAGTGGAAAGATTTGCAAAATTCTCCGACCAAAGACGTATGTACTTGTCTCCCCTATACACACTGAAAAATGTATTGTGACATAGAGGGATTTATTAGTTTCCTTAGGGAGACTAATATTTTCAATAAAATTTGATTATGCATAATGTTTATGCAATAATTTTATACACTTAGAGCATAATATTTATGCAATGATTTTTAATATATTTATTATTTGTAAGATATTTATTGATAGACTTTTATAGTTTTGCATATTTTAATATTTCTATCTAACAATGTTTTCGCCTCTAATGACCTTAGCTGTTGACGCGGCAGATAATTCGAAATAATCAATCTGTCGTGATCAGATTTTCAACACCATATGCGCCCAGGGAAAACTGCAGCCCTAGTATGCCTAAAACCACGAAGTAAAACAACAGCACTGCAAGAGGCACGAAAACCAGGTGCAGACGATACCACCTGTGCAGAACATGATTAGAAAATGAGAATCCACCTTGCAATTTCAAGAATAAAAGTGATGAATAAGTAGTTTAGAGACTCAGAAATGCAGCACAGATAAATGCGCATAAGGGGATTTAGTGCGCGGGGTGGTAAATAATTACCGCGAAAGTGAGGATGCGCGCCTGGGGGGAGCCCGCCAGAGACACCTGGAACAGAGAGAGGGCAGGCTGGGGTTCGCCAAGGCAACACGCTGTCGCCTTTTGTGTTTTTACTTATTTTTCTGAGCTTTTGTGACGGACTCCCATCGACAGTGGGTTATAACAGCGACCTGTGGCTAAATATAAGAAGGTAAAGATAATTATATTGGTTCGTGCATATGTCCGCTGTCACTCTCTTAGTAAAACACCAGCACTCACTCTTTTATTTCTTTGTCCGATTTTACCTTTTGTGTTTATTTTTAATAAATTCAAGTGCTGTATAAGAGAAGCATTTAGAGCTACACATAATGTAAGATTCGGCAGTAATGGTCCCTAACACTGTATTTCCTCATGGTGAACAAGGTGATTTTAAATCGAGTTGATTATTGATTGTTACCCTTGTTCACGAGTACATGCACGCGCGCACGCACCCACACATACACACACGCTCTCGCTCTCGCTCTCTTCCGCTCTCTCTCGCTCTCGCTCTCTTCCGCTCTCTTCCGCTCCCTCTCGCTCTCGCTCTCGTTCTCTTCCGCTCTCTCTCGCTCTCGCTCTCTGCCGCTCTCTTCCGCTCTCACTCTCTTCCGCTCTCTGTCACTCTCGTTCACTCACTCTCACGCTCTCGTTCACTCACTCTCACGCTCTCGTTCACTCGCTCTCGCTCTTACTTTCGCACACGCACACGCAAGGCCAGTCACCAGAAAAGACACTAAAGGTAAATTGTCCATGTTATGACCCTTGATCAGTGTTTGGGTTTTCTGTTGGATTCTCTCAGTTATTAGATTCCCTCTTGGCCATTTGTCTTGAACTAAATCGGACCACAGTGCTACCGTATATGAAAGATAGAAAACTCGGAAAAACATATTAACTTTGGCGGATAAGCCCTTAGAGTTAGAACAACTTAAGAAGCTGTGATATACATTTAACTGAGCTAACCGCGACAAATCAATCAATTTCCCCTGGTATCAGGCGGGTCATTCCGCAGGCTTTCGGGCCGCCTGTTCCCCTGACTGTATAGAAAATCTACGGACTCCTCAGCCCTGTAACATGACGTGGCTTTGCTGTTTTCCTTTTTATTCTAATAAGAATAAACCAGTTTTTATATCTTTTGGTTCGTGATCTACATCTCCATCTCCATCAACACTCCAACTAGTGTTACAGTACGTAACACTAGTTATCTGACGTTCCATACTTTGTCTCATTCTTGCCTTCGACTAATTCACCTTAGCATTGTTTCTCACTTGTTTTTTCTCTTCGTGTTTTCCCGTTTTCCCACACAGAACCCTAATTTCACTTTATTGTACTTTTCTGACATTTATTCCTTTCATGTGCCCATGTTTTGTTTAATTTTATTGCTCTTTTTATTTTGTTTCTCTGGGCTTATCTTAAACTCGCTATACACGATTTAATAACTGAAATGAACTGCATTATTTGTAAAACATCACCAAGCGCGGGAAGTCACCAGTATATAAAGTCAAACCAGGTCGGTAGAGAGAGAGAGGCTGTGGTGAGACCTTTTGGATTATTTGCTGGCTGACTGGTGCTTCTCGTGCTGTGGCGGGT
>NC_051390.1:35585801-35593787 GCF_015228065.2 Penaeus monodon
GGGACTATGCGCTACACTGAGCCTTTATCTTGCACGATTGACTTGACGGGCTTGATCAAGCACCGTCTAACCAGAATAAAGGACCAAAGAGGTGTGTTGCTAGCTGCAGGGCGCAGCGTGCAGCATCGCTCAACCTCCAGGACTCCTGTCTCCTGGTAATACGGGATGCCACGCACGGCAAACACACGTGGGAGAGTTCTCCCTAGTCCAAGATGGAATGAACCAGGGGTGGGTACACCATCCCCTCTCATAGGCCTTGGTGCACCAGGAAGCCATTTTGTCTCATCCCTCACTGGTGACCCCTCCAGTATGGGTAGCCCTCTGGTCCGGCTCACCAGATCATTGGGACCTCAAGCCCCCCCACCGCGGCAAGGCGGCTTCCGTTAGGGGGGTACCCATACTAAGGGAGTCCCAGAGTTAATTGAGGAGACATAGTGTCTCCACGAAGTCCATGACCATGGCTCAGGTCTTTTTGTAATGGATTAAGGCTACATTGCTGGGGTGTTTCAACTGCCTTAATGAAGCTTTTCTTGCTCTGACAGCTTGTTAGCATTCATCAGACCACCATGGTACCGGAGGTCGACAGCATTGCCCACTACTTTTGGGAATGGATGCTTCTACTGCAAGGTGAATTCGTGATGTGAAGTGATTAACAGCATCTTGAAAACACTGGAGATCATTCACAGATCATTGCAATACTGAAGTTGATCTAAAAAGATTCCAGTCTGCATGTTCAAGTTGCCATCTCTGCACTCCATTGACTGGAATACCATTCACCTCCTGCAAAAGTATTGGAAAGTGGTCACTTCCATGTAAGTCTTCCATGACTTACCAAGTGAAACTCGTCTGTGAATCAGGTGAACCAATTGACAATTTGAATTTGGAAATGTAAGTGTCACTGTTCAGTAAAACTGCATCTACTCTTAAGAACAAGGACTCCAAGGCCCTTCCTCGAAGGTTGCACAAAGTGTCTCCCCTGAGGTGATGCCGACCATTGAAATCTCCCAAGAATAGAAATGAATGTTGAGATTATGTGGAGGAAGGTAGATGAATGGACCAGCAGTATAAGGTCATGTCAAGCCTATTCTCACAGCCTTCACCTGCAGTGTTGTCTGCAGGTGGATGGCTTGAAAGGGAATATCCTGATGTACCATTACTGCTACTCCTCCATAAGGTCCATTATCAAAGGTGGGCTTGAATTTGGAACCATCTCAGGGAAATCGGACAATTTTCCCTGGTCATAATCTCTTGTAGGCATACACAAACTGGATTACATGAAGCAATCAGATGTTGCAGTTCTTCCCATTTAGCATGAATTCCCTGACAGTTCCATTGAGTCTTGGGAGAATCTTTTGAGGGATTGTTTACCCATGGAACTAGTTTCCAAAGGCTTCCTTTTGACAGGCTTATGATACTACTTGGAAGCATGGCATATGCATGAAGCTGTATGACATTGGTTTAAGAAGAGCATTGCCTACCTTCATATAAAGCTTCCTTGCTACAGGAAGTTTAGAGTTTGGGTGGGAAACAGTTTCTCAAATCTGGAAGATCAGCTGGAATGGATCCCACAAGGGAGAGCCTTAACTATGACCCTGTTTGCCATTGCTATAAATAACATCATAAAGGTTGTTCCAAGTGCTGTCTCATGTAATCTGTATGTGGATTACTTTACACTGTACTGCTCAGGAGAAAACTTACGGAATATGCAAGGACACATGCAGGCTGCAATAAATCAGGTTGTACAGTGGGCAACATATCATGGGTTCAAATTTTCCCTAAGCAAGACCATGGCTATACATTTTTACAAACGAGGAAAGTTCCATCCTTCCCTCTATTTAGGAGCAAACCCACTGCAATTTGTCCAAGAGGTGAAGTACTTGGGTCTATGCTTAAAGTTGTCTGTCAGAGTCTTGGGAATGGATGTCGTTGCTACATCTAAGACAGAATTCTGAATGTTGTTTACTTTATCATCAGTGGTTACTAAAACAACTTCGAGCTTGACGCTCCTTATGAAGGCGACCCAATCTGCTCTCTTTACGTTAAATTTAAGTAATGATGGCTTTTTTGTTGTGTTGCATGAATATTTAATACAAATAGGAAGGTGATCACTTCCAAATGAGTCGTCAGTGGTGTGCCGCAGGTACGTGGTTGCTATTGTTGAAGGGACCAGATACAGGACAAGAAAATTCAAAGTACCGGTATTATCGTCCACCCGCGTCGGACTACCATCTTTCAGGACAAATCAGAATCATCAGTTAACTAAATTTACTTAACTACCACCCGCAGGGAACCCCGTAGTGTATGATGAGCATTTAAATCACATATAGTCAAATATGTTCTAATATTTTTTACATTGTATTCAACAAATTCCAAAGTAGAATCAATATTCACTTCAGTGTAAGGGAGGCTTTAATGGATGTACGTGCTTCCACCCCTACCCTCTCGATTCTTCCGACACAAGTGATATTTTCTCAGTGAAACAACCTCGTCAGAGATGAAGTGGGCTAAATACGTCTCTTGGAGAGCTATAATAGCTGGAGCATAAGACGAGGCTAATATTCTAAGATCGTCTGCTCTAGCTCCAAGACTTCGACCGTTCCATTGTATAAAGCTTAAGTGAAAGTTACGTTTTATGGAGTGGAAGAGCCTTGAAACCCTAGCAGACGGAACCCTAGCAGAGGTCGCCTGGACGAGGAAGTGAGGTTTAGGCTATGATTCGGTATCAGCTTTTGCTGGGTTGGTTCATCAATTTTTTTTTGTTTTATTTACTTATTTAATCTGATTTATCAAATTATTTACAATTTCCATCAGTTCAGCAATATACTTATCCTTTGCTGCCATCTCTTGCATGATACTACCTGCATTGGAGTGGTTATTTACTGCTTCAGTGTAAGAAGATTCAGGTTTGCTTGTAAAGCCTTCAGCTTTCCTCTTGGTTTCACGGTAACTAACTTTCCCTAATGTATGCCAACGTCTCGCTTTCCAGTCTGCCATGTTCAGCAGGGTCTGACCAATGGGAACCTTCACAGTTGGCACGCTTTTAAGAGTAGCTTCAGTGCTTGTAGTCGTATCACGAGATCCAGCGCATCTTTATCAATGCACAGTGTCCGATTTTTTTGAGTTTGTTTGTTTGTTTGTTATTTAATGTAAGGTCGGTCATTCTTGGAGAAGTTCATATCCAATATTGACCTTTTTCGGTGATTTTATTTAGGGCAAAAAATAAAGAAACGCAGCCTAGTTTTTGTTCGCATTTTCTAGTTTGGTCAAACATTTCACTTCCACTATGCTTTGGTCCTTCGTATTCTCTAGGATTTCACTTTCTTCCCTCATCCTGAAATCCCCGTGAAAAATTACTACCTTAAAAGTAAGTGGGGCGACTTTCACTTGGAGGTTACGGATTTGCGTAACGTGAGAAATGAACTGTACTTTCATCAGAAGACTAACATCTCGCCACCCACTTAACCATTAAGGACTTTTTGATGGGTTATCATTCTGGAGCGATTGATTTTCATTTACACAGCCAACATTAAAAGGGATGGTAATTCAGTGCCCATCCTCAAGCGAATTCGGGAACTGTAACAGATACTCCGGTAGACTCAGGAAAGTCATACTAAGATGAGAAGAATCATAGCGAGAGAAAAAGTTACCCTGAAATGATGCCTCAGACTACTGGGACTCACTACCCAGTAAAGGCATTGAAGCCGCGGAAATTACTTTCTGTATAAAAAAAAAACAAAAAAAACAAGACATATATATATATATATATATATATATATATATATATATATATATATATATATATATGAATATATATTATATACATGTATATATATAAAAATATATATATGTATATATATATATACACATACGCACACACACACACACACACACACACACACACACACACACACACACACACACACACACACACACACACACACTAAAACGGGTATAGGCCCCAATTACATTGGCTTGCAGGGGTATTGATACTGGTATTCGGCTTGACTCTTTATTTCTGAGAGTTGATACCACGCAGTATAAAACACACAAGACATGTCTAGTTATAATCGGGCCGCGCGGAGGTCACGGTCAGCTGCCCGGAGAGAGGGCGGAGCTGACCTTAGTGCGGTGGTAGCTTAGCACGAACTCCCGGTCAAACGAGGTCAGATATAAAATGTGACCTCCGCCCTCGCTGAGCGGGTGGTTCTTATTTGGGACATTTGGATCCACGTGGAAAACAGCCACGTGGTCCACTGGTAATAGAAATAGAATTATCCACATCCTGTAACAGAAATAGAATTATCCACATCTTATATTGCTCGGCCACCTACTCGCGCCTTGCCCTCGAGGCGCCTTCAAGGGTGACCTAACTTGGCTGGTCGTCTCGTTCTCGTGCGTCGTCCTGGTGCCTTTTCGTGGCTTCTCGTCCCTGTCGTCCTAATCCTCCTGGTCCTCTGTGTAACTGTCCGTCCTCGTTCACACGTCCTCGAAAGTCTCGCAAAGGTCCTCCTTGACTTCGGATTCGTCTTGACCTCCTCGTAGTCCTGGCCCAGGCCTAACTCGGCGGCGTCCTCGTCCACACGTCCTCACAGATCTCGTCCAGGTCCTTCTCGCGTCCACACGTCCTCGTAATCTTCATCCGGATCTACGGGCGTCGGGGCAGGGGCGGCATCTCGGGGCTGCTGATACCTGCGCTACGAGCTCCTGGAGTTGACCGGATCTGCAGGCGTCCGCCAGGCACAGCATTCTGGGGCGACTGATACCTGCGGCAAAGGTGCTGGTTCGCTGGATTCTACGGGGAGTCTGGCAGGCAACACCTTTTCTGACGAAAATCCTGGTCCGTGGGCCTATGGCGATCTTCGATGACGTCCTTCTTACAGCATCCTAAGGGTCCTCCCTCGGTGCCGTGTCGGTCCGACTGCAATATAAAGTCGGGGAGCCAGATCATACACGTAAGGGCCAGAGTAAGAGAAAAAGAAAGGCAACAGAGAAGATGGGGTGGTAATTACCACTAGCCGGTTATTCATAACAATTTACGGTTTTTAATGTTGGTTTTTAACTTATTTTCGTCTTTTTTTTCATTTTGTGTTTTATTTTCACAAAGGTAAAGAAGAAAAATAGAAGAGGGAGATGTCAGTAGCGGTCCGCATAGACCTATTTGAACTACCAACCATCTCTGATAGATATGAGAGTAGATAAGGGAACGACATCGGCGATCCGCGAAGATCTATTTGAACCATAGTCGTCACACAGATAAGAAATAGATGTAACTTGTACACAGACAGCGACAGACAAAATTGCAGGCTAAAGAGATAAATCTTTACGCCGGCACTAAGACAATGAAAAGGGTCAGTGTCTTTTATCCTGTGTGTGTGAGTGAGCTGAATGTGTGTGTGTATGCGTGTGTGAGTGACAGCTATCGTTAATGAGAGGGAAGCGAGTGACCTCACACAGAGAATGAATCACAAACACGAATATTAACGTTCACTATAACAAAACTGAAGTAAATTAGCAATGCTAGCTATTTAAGATTATTTCAACTACCACATTGAATTCAACATATAATGATATGCGACAGAATGTACGCATGAATGAATGGTGACATGAAAAAAATATTCGCCAATTTTTTTATCAAGCAAATCTTCTCGGGGTCAGAAATCTGAACTGCCGAGGTACATGTCTAGCTTTGCACGTCAGACTTCAATAAAACTCAATAACGGGGGGATCCTATACCCAAATGCCGTATATGACTGAAGCGACTCGAGCCAGGAATATAATATCCTGCTCTCTTCTGCGTATCTGTAATGGGCGCTCGCAAAATTCCCGAAGGATATATAAATTTTCACGAATCACACAAACGCTCGGGGGGTACCCAAAACATGCAAGCGACTTCAAGAGGGTGAGAAAGGTGTGATTAATAAGCGAATAATGATTCTAGCTTAAACCCTAGTCCTACATTAATTAACGGACGTAACCGCGGGTCACACCGACTCAAAGGGAGCCGAACGAACGAATAACTTTACTCTCGAACGACGGAGCGCAGATCTATTAGGCGTTTACGCAACCCCGGGGCAATATCGGGCAATTCTGTGCACTATGATATGAGGGAAGATCCTACGCTATATTCAAACTAATGAATTTTAATGAATTTCCGTTACATACTTCGTTCTAGCGCCGATAGAACGTGTCACCAAAAAGCAATGTAACAATGATCTGTTTGCTTCCAAATTAGAGGGAACCAAGTGGTATCTGACCCTACCCACGCCGCCACCGACCGGGAAAAGAGAAAGTGAGGTCAGGTCAGGTCGGGGGCGAGGGTTAGGAACGAGATAAAATGAAATGGTATTCGTGATAAGATAAAATCACGAACGCGTTAAATTCGTTGCAGATGAAACAATATAAATCTCTAAAAACGAGAGAAAATAATTAATTACTTAACTAACGAACGATATTCATGTTTATTGATCACATACTCGATCGCACGGAAATGCGATCTGAGGTGGAAGAATAGTGGAGAACGTGCCATTTGCTGTCCTTAGCACCTATTAACCCAACAAAAAACAACGGCTTAACACATGTATGGGAGAAGAAGGGAAAAGAAATAAGAAAGGGGCCCAAACGTGTACTTACGTGTTTTTTTTTCTTAGCCATGTCTTGAAGCGGTCGAGCGGATTTTCTTCGGGGGTGGTGTGTCCGTGTTGCATGCCAAAAGGATGCAACGGCCCTCGCTGCCACCAGATATAACGGGTATAGGACCCAATTACATTGGCTTGCAGGGGTATTGATACTGGTATTCGGCTTGACTCTTTATTTCTGAGAGTTGATACCACGCAGTATAAAACACACAAGACATGTCTAGTTATAATCGGGCCGCGCGGAGGTCACGGTCAGCTGCCCGGAGAGAGGGCGGAGCTGACCTTAGTGCGGTGGTAGCTTAGCACGAACTCCCGGTCAAACGAGGTCAGATATAAAATGTGACCTCCGCCCTCGCTGAGCGGGTGGTTCTTATTTGGGACATTTGGATCCACGTGGAAAACAGCCACGTGGTCCACTGGTAATAGAAATAGAATTATCCACATCCTGTAACAGAAATAGAATTATCCACATCTTATACACACACACACACACACACACACACACACACACACACACACACTCACTCTCTCTCTCTCTCTCTCACTCACTCACTCATTCACACACAACTACATACATCTAATTTTTATATATCATAAATTCATCCCTCTCTCTCTCTCTCTCTCTCTCTCTCTCTCTCTCTCTCTCTCTCTCTCTCTCTCTCTATATATATATATATATATATATATATATATACATATATATATTATATATTATATATTATATATATATATATATATATATATATATATTATATTATATATATATATATATATATATATATATATATATATATATATATATATATATATATATATATATATATATATATATATGATCAGCCTGAGTCAATCCACTGCAGGACGTAGGCCTCTCTTAATCTTTTCCAACTTTATCTGTCTTGTGTTTTTTGTTTCCAGTCTCGGCCACCAAAGTTCGTTATTTCGTGACGCCATCTTGCCACTGGTCTGGCCCTTGGCCTCTTTATGTTATGTATAACTCAGTTTGTTACTTTCTTTGTCCACCTATTGTCCTGTGTCTTATGTATATGACCTGCCCATTGCCATTTTTTCTTTTTTATATTCGCAAGTATATCTTCCACTTTTGTTTGTTCCTTGATCCACGTCGCCCTCATCCGATCTCTTAGGCTAATTCCCAGCATCAACCTCTCGATCCCTCTATGGGCACTTATTAGTTTCCTTTCCATTAAACTGGTTGTAGTCCATGTTCCTGATCCATAGGTCATAACCGGTAGAACACATTGGTTGAAGATTTCTCTTTTTAAACATAATGGCAAGGAGTCTCATAGTATGCTACTTTGTCTGCCGAAGGCGCTGCAGCCTCGACTGATAC
>NC_051390.1:35593887-35596387 GCF_015228065.2 Penaeus monodon
GTATGCATATGTGTGTGTGTGTGTGTGTGTGTGTGTGTGTGTGTGTGTGTGTGTGTGTGTGCGTGTGTGCGTGTGTGTGTGTGCGCGTGCGCGTGCAAGCGCGTGTGCTATATGCATATTTATATTAATTTATATATAGTTATACATATCCATACACATACTACAGAAATAGCATATATCTATCAAGGAATTAATTAAATACTTCACGAAGCAGAATCTATTAACATCCCGAAGATGATTGATTTTCCAATATATTTAATTTATAGTAACATGAAAACCTTGAATAAATTATTATTATCGATAATAACTTCCCAGATGTTACCTAAAGACAAAATTTTCGTGAATTTTCCATAGTTTGGATCTGAGACACAATCCTGAAAGAGAATGACTAGAATTGTCGGTAACAGTACAAGAAAAGTTAATCATAAATACAACAACTGCGACCAGTTATCCTCATTAAAACAGAAAATGAAATCCCAAAGTCTTTGTGATCTTCTCTTTTATATGGATCTTCCTGCGATAGTTGTAATGCTATTTCTGCGTAAAAGTAAGTTGCCGTAATTTGTTCGTAGGTATGGAAGAACATAAGGATTACCCATACAAAAGGCTTAATTAAGTGTTACAAAACCAACAAAGTCCTCAGTCAGAAGTCTTTATTATAAGAAAATTAAAATTTTAATAATAGTTTTGACATCCTTGATTCTTGCCAATCTGACTTAAATGGATTAGAGAGCCTTTATATTTGGAAATTAACACCCTAACCTTAATGAATATTAAGTTACATTGAAATTTTAAAATAGCTTCCCCATAATTCATTAACGTTCTCCTACAATTTTTTTAATAAATGGATTACTTTTCGCATTGTAAACGGCCAGACGCTCTGCTGCTTCCGTCAGCCTAAGACGTGGACGGAAAATGTTGTTCTCCGATGCTGTTTCTTGTTCGTTCGTTCTTCCTTCGTTTCTCTTTTACTTTCTTTCTTGTTTGCTGTCTTTCTCTCTTTCTTTCTTTCTATCTTTCGTTCTTACTTTCTTTCTTTCTTTCTTTCCTAGTTTCTTACCTTTCTCTCTTTCGTTCGTTCGTTCGTTCTTTTTTCTTTTTCTTTCTTTCTTTCTTTCTTTCTTTCTCTCTCTCTTTCTATTTATCTTTCATTCTTTCTTCCTTTCTTTCTCTCTCTCTTTCTTTCTTGCTTGCTTGCTTGCTTGATTTCTTTCTCGCTTGCTTTTTCTTTATTCTTCTTTTTCTATTACTTGAAAGGGATTACCCTTTTTGTATGTAGTTCTTGCCTTACCATAGATTCCCTATAGAACTGTATTGGCAAATGTATAGTGTTTTTTCTCTTTAAATATTTATCCGTTTTGTTTTTTTTCTTCTTCTACTTTTTTTTCTTTTTTTATGGTTTGTTGACAACTCCATACCATATCCTTCGTGTGCTATATGAATTGACAATTCCATACCATATCCTTCGTGTGCTATATGAATAAACATATGATATGTGATAATAGGATTACTGTATAAATGTATTACTTATTAGACTAATTGATTAATCTGGATTTTCTGAAAATCTGTGCACATTTATTGTATATATTTATATTACTATAGGTTATTTGTTAGGCAGCAATATATGAAATGATAAGCAATAAGCCTCTGCAATCTGCCAGATACGTTAGACGTGTTTACATGCATACATGTGTATGCATAGTAGTGATGTTTGATTATTTGTTGGCAAATTAGATTTTTATGTCTTACATGTAAGAATTTAGCCATATTTAGAAAAGAAAATCTATATTTCTTTGGATTCCATTGATCATGACCCTTACAGTTTTTGGTTTAAAAACGGAATTTTTAGGTGGAGAGAGAGAAGGCAAAATGATACAGTCCTCAGAAAAGGGAACAGAAAACGGGGCTTGAGTGGTTGTCATTATGCTCGCCAGGGAGAATATCAAATCATTTTTAACCCTATTTTTTAAACATATATCCGACTATTTATTCATTAATTACTCATCTTCCCATCAGTTTTGCTATCCCGTTTCTATAAAACTTCTGATTTATATGATTATCAATAGTACAGTTGCAATTGCAATTGAGGTTTCACGAAATAATGACTCAAATAAAAACATATAAATCTATGTATGTCATTCTGATTCTGACATATTGCTTCTTTCCTTTTATATTCCCCTTTACACATCCTCATAATATATCCCTTTCCCTAGTCTTCCTCACTCATTTGCAAGTTAAAGGGCACTTCTAGCCCTTCGTGGAGAGGCTGAAAACAAAATAGGTCTTCAGAAACTAACTTGGTGTCATGCCGGCGCCTTCACACAAATTTTCTTTGCACCGAGACATCACGGGTGTCAGCTTTCCCTCTCGAACACGTAACTATAGATATTACACTCCCTTACATCATATAATCTCCCATGGCACCAGCACCCTCGTATGCTGACGAAAAACTGCACATTATTCTACAGTGTGAAGACCTGTATCAGTTTCAGTTTCGAGA
>NC_051390.1:35611387-35613488 GCF_015228065.2 Penaeus monodon
CTTGTTTCCGAAGAACTGTTGACGTTCCTGGTTTAACTGTTTGTGTTTTTTTAATGCCCCTTGGGGGTGGGAAAGGGGTGTGGGTAGGAGAGGCAAAGAAAGAAATGGTGATGAGCGAACGACACGAGGAACAACGAGGGAAAGAAGGCGGGGGGATAAAACTTGAGGTTTAGTAATGTTGACACCGGTTATTGTGATTCACCGTAAGGTTTCCCTCGTTGCTTGAATGAGAGCGGGTCTTTTGCGCAGGAATTTATTTCAGAGGGATGGTGAGGGGAGGAAGAGGGGGGGAGGAGACTAAAGGGAAAGGGGAGAGAGAAGAGAAAAGAGAGAGAGCAGAAGAAGGAGAGTAAGGAAAAGAGAAGAGAGAGGAGATGATGAGAGGAAAAAGGAGAGAGAGAGGAGAGATGAGAGAGAGAAGAGAGAGATGGAGGGGGAGAGAGAAGAGAAAAGAGAAGAAGAGAAGAAAAAGGAAGAGAGAGAGAGAGAAGAGAGAGAGGAGAGAGGGGAGAGAAAGAGAGAGAAAAGGGAGAAGAAAAGAGAAAAGAGAGAATAAAGAAAAGAGAAAAGAGAGAAAAGGAGATAGAGATAAAAGAGGAAGATAGAAGACGATGAGGGAAGACGAGAGATTAGAGAGAGAGAGGAGAGAGAGAGAGAGAGGCAGACAGATAGAAAGAATGACTTACAAGCCCAAACAGAACAACACCCCCCCAACACACACACACCCGCCCCCGCCCCCCCCCCCCCCCCCCCCCCCCACCCCCCCCCACCACCCCACACGACACACACACAGAGGCAGACATTCAGAGATCAGATGATCTCGACAGAAAGACACAGAGTAAGAAAGGGAAAGATTCACAACAACAATGACAAAAATGAAAACAATAACATTTTAATTCACGTAGATAACTTGACATAACAATTTTGTGACGGAAACGACTATTACAGAAGTAGCCACGTTTTGTAATGATGTCTTGTACGTAATAACTTCCTGTGGCGTTTTAATCTGACTACCTTTACGCTATTACTCAAATATAATGATAATAATAGTGATGATGATAACAATAAAAATACATAAAAAATGTAATAATAATGAGAACAATAATGATGATAATGATAATAATAATAGCAACAATGACAATGATAATGATGATGATGATAATAGTAATAACACATAATGCTAATAATAATAATAATAATAATAATGATAATAATAATAATAATTATAATAATAATAATGATAATGATAATAATAATAATAATAATAATAGTAATAATGATAAAAATAATAACAATAACAACAACAATAATAATAAAAATACTGATAATAAAATCAGTGGTAAGAATAATATCAATGATAATAATAATAACAATGATAATGATAATATTATTAAGAATGAAAGTAACAATATTAATAACAATGATAATAGTGATGATATCAGTGATAATGACAATAATGAAAATAATATTTATAATGAAAATGATGATAATGATGATGATGATGATGATGATGATTATTATTATTATAATTATTATTATCATTATCATCATTATCATTATAATAATAATAATTATTATTATTATTATTATTATTATTATTATTATCATTATTATTATTATTATTATTATAATTATTGTTATTATTACTATTACTATTATTATTATTATTATTATTATTATTATTATTATTATTATTATTATTATTATTATTATTATTATTATCATATCATCATTATTATTAATATCATTATTACTAACATTATTACTGTTATTACTATTAATATTATATCTATCATTATCATCATCATCATCACCAATATTATTACTAATACTATTATTATAATAATAATAATTATTATTATTATTATTATTATCATTATTTTTTTTATTATTATTATTTTTATTATTATTATTATTATTTGTATTATTATTATCATTATTAATATTATCATTATCATTATTATCATTATTACTATTATTATCATAATGATTATCATCATTATTATTATCATTATCATTATCATTATTATTATTAATATCATTATTATTATTATTACTATATCAATGCTATATCGATATCATTAAAATCTCTATTTTCTAT
>NC_051390.1:35618588-35623588 GCF_015228065.2 Penaeus monodon
AAAAAAATAATGATTATGATAAAAAGAATGCTTATAATAATTATTATTATTATTATTATTATTATTATTATTATTATTATTATTATTATCATTATCATTATTATTAATATTATTATTATCAATATTATTAATATTATTATTATTACCACTATTTTTTTTATTATTATTATTTTGTTACTAATAATAATAATAATAATAATAATAATAATAATAATAATAATGATAATAATAATAATAATAATAATAATAATAATAATAATAATAATAATAATAATAATAATAATAATAATAATAATAATAATAATGATAATAATAATAATAATAATAATAATAATAATAATAATGATAATAATAATAATAATAATAATAATAATAATGATAATAAGAATAACGTATAACAATAACAATAACAATAACAATAACAATAATGATGATGATAATAATGATGATGATGATGATGATGATGATGATGATAATAATAATAATAATTATCACTGTTATCATCTTTTTATTATCATATTTATCATGATTATCATTATCATCATCATTATCATTCTTACCATTAATAATACCACCATTATCATTGTTGTTATTGTTATTTTATTATTATTATTATTATTATTATTATTATTATTATTATTATCATTATCATTATTATTATTATCATTATTATTATTATTATTATCTTCATCATTATCATTATCATCGTCATTATCATCGTCATTGTCACTGTCAGTATCATAATCATTATTATCATTATTATCATTACTATTATTACTATCATCATTAATATCATAATCATCGTAATTTTTATTACTATCATCATATCATATCATACGAATTCTGTTATTATCATTAGCATTGCCATTATGATAATAAGAATGACAATAACAACAAGAAATATAGATATAGATAGAAGAAGGCATCGTGTTAAATTCTGTTATATGTAAATTTCAGCAAGAATATAAATGCTTGTATAAAAACATAACTAGCCGTAACCAAAAATATATTCTTCAGATTCCCTATCTGGTTTGTATTACCATTTCTTTATCTACAATATGGGGGGGTATGGGTGTGTGTAATAATAATGATAATAATAACAACAACAACAACAATAATAATATTGGTAATAATAATAATAATAATAATAATAATAATAATGATAATGATAATAATAATAATAATAATAATAATAATGATAATAATAATAATAATAATAATAATAATAATAATAATAATAATAATAATAATAAATGATAATAATAATAATATAATCATCAAAATACCAATAATGATAATGATAAGTATGAAATGTTTATTTATTTTTCTAAAACTTAAACACATTCCTCTTCGTTTTTTTCCCCTAATGTGTCTTTTTTCACAACGGAGACACAGCAAATCGAAGGACAACAAATTATGGGGTGAAATACCAGTTTCATTCCTGAAATTGTACGGAATATAACACATTATAGAACGGATTTTGTTTTTTTATACAACCCTTTTTTACAACACGATTAGTTATATAAGTTATCCTTCGTCTAAAATGTTACTGCACTTTTGACAACCTTTCTTATTATCAACATTGAGAACGAGTATAAAAATCATGCTCACAAGAGAAATAAATGTCTGTGGCTGTTACTAAAATAGAGAGACGAACTACTAGGATTTAGTTTTTTTTTCTGTGTCATATATTCATGAGTCGAAAGTTTGAAAGCTTCTCGCTATCACCAGTTTTCTGTTTTCTGCCCTATCCTTCTATTTAAAGATCCATCAGTATCTATATACTATATTATAACTGCATTTTTATCTATATCACATCAGAAAATCGCATGACGTCATATTCTGTAAAGTGGTTTTTTTCTTACACTCATTTTCATATATATATATATATATATATATATATATATATATATATATATATATATATATATATATATATATATATATATGTATATGTATATATATATATATATATATATATATATATATATATATATATATATATATATATAAAAGCTAAAAAAAAAGGTCTTTTATCACTTATGGAAGTCGTTGAGTCATTTACTCAGCTAAACAATAATCAATTTATTTTGGCCAAAGTCATTTATTTGTCGGTCGATTCATCCCATGCCGGTAATAGTAATAATGATGATATAATAGTAAGAGTTGTAGTTATAGTATCTGTAATAGCAATAATGCTAAAAATAATAATGATATTAATAATAATAGTGATAATAATAATAACAACAAAATGATAATCATTAGTATGATTGTATTGATGATAATAACACTAATAATGATAAAAGTAATAATTATAATATTGTGATTATGGTGATAATGATAATAATAATGATAATAATAATAATAATAATAATAATAATAATAATAATAATAATAATAATATCAATGATTATAATAATAATAATAATAATAATAATAATAATAATGATAATGATAATAATAATAATAATAATAATAATAATAATAATAATAATAATAATAATAATAATAATAACAAAATTGCAATGAGATATTTTGGCAGCCCATTTGTTTGTCTGTCCCATACAGGTAGTAATAATGACAATTGTAATAGCAGCAGTAGTAGTAGTAGAAGTAGCAGTAGTAATAGTAACATCAGTGATTACAGAAATAGCAATAATGATAAAAATAAAAATATAGATAATGATAATAATATTGATGATAATGATAATAATGGATATAATGATAATAATGACAATAATTATAATAATAATAATAATAATTATTATTATTATTATTATTATTATTATTATTATAATAACTATAATAATAATAATAATAATAATAACTATAATAATGATAATGATAGCAGTTGATAATAATGATAATGGCAATAAAGATAATAATAATAATATTAGTGTTAACAATAATAATACCAACATCAATAATAATAACAATAAGAGCATTAATAATTACAACAAAGATAATCTTAATAATAATAATGATAATGATGTTTACCAGATTTCCATTTCTTCTCTCTCTCTCTCTCTCTCTCTTTCACACACACACACCCTCTCACTCTCTCATTCACTCACTCCTCTTCTCTCTCTCTCTCTCTCTCTCCTCTCTCTCTCTCTCTTCTTTTCTCTTCTCTCTCTCTCTCTCTCTCTCTCGCTCTCTCTCTCTCTCTTTCACACACACACACCCTCTCACTCCTCTTCTATCTCTCTCTCTCTCTCTCTCCCTCTCTCTCTCTCTCTCTCTCTCTCTCCCTCAGGCTCACCTCCACCAGGCAGATCCAGTTAAAAGGAAGACATCTCAGTAAAGTCACTCCCTGGGTAGGTAGCTAACTTTTCAATCTTCTTCTGTCCCTACTTGCCTTTGCGAGGATCTAATCGCCTTTTCCTCTGCTACATGCATGCACCCATCTGCTTGCTCGCCCTCGCAGTTCATGACGTCATGCTCGGCCATGAGGATTTCCATGACTGCCAAGTGGAAGGCGCATCCCAAGTGTCTTGTGTTCCGTCAGTTACTCAAGTGCCTCGTGTCCTGGATTTCATAATCATTTCTATGGTGAATTTCCTTTTCATTCTCGTCTAGGTGCGATATCTCCCGAACGCGTGCACGATGCCGTAAAATCAGATTGGCATTTCTCGTCCGCATAAATATGTCTTAGTAATAAAGATGCTATTTCGTTAGCTACGTATCATTCGTTTTACTCTTGTATATGTTTGGCCTTTGATCATTGCTTTTGCGTTCTCTTTCTGCACTGTGTGTTTTCGTCCATTTATCTTGAATTCTGATGTCTTTATTATCCATTTGTACAATGTCTTCCTGCATACGTCATTGCTGCCAGTTTCTAAAACTCGGATTTTTCTTGTTAACAGGTAATTACCGCTCTTATTCCTGACCGTGTGAAAGGCTTCACCTTTTTCGATCTCGTTTCACGTTCTGCTAGGAATGTCAAAACTTTTTCGGAATTACTACACGTATTTCCGTCTCGAATGAGGACAAGTACTAGCTATTTGTATCTCGTTTAGGATATTATGCATCATTATCTTTGGATATGTCGCTTATTTTTAATCTGTTTATTTACCTTCTTTTCAAGAAATTTTATCGCAGCTGATTGCAGTTTACGAATTTAGACCATTTTTCTCTCTTTCACATTTAGCATAGACGTTTGACCGTTCTTGCCCAGAGAAATATATGTTCGTGTTTTATTTTTTATCTTTTCTTTATCTGATTAATATCCATCGTATTACTTACTAATGACGTGATTTGGAAGGCCTAGTCACCTTAATTTATTACATACTGCGAATGGGCGGCAGACGTAAAATTAAACAGACGGAAAATATTCGCTGAAGTAATTCTTCGCCGAGCACATTGATTTCAGTTAAGTTCTTCCCACTATAATTACTGTCAATTACTCAATGCCCTGTCATCTTCACTGGAGGAAATTTAAAAATCATATACTGAAAGTGATCAGTGAACCATGCGCTCACGCATGTAAATACTGCACGTTTGTTTACACCCCTTTCTGTTCTCATCCCTGTCCACCTCTCTCTCTCTATCTATCTATCTATCTATCTATCTGTCTATCTATCTATCTATCTATCTGTCTGTCTGTTTGTCTGTCTGTCTATCTCTCTCTCTCTCTCTGTCCCCCTGTCCCTCCTTCCCTCCTCTTTCTCTCTTTCCCCCTATCCCTCCTTCCCTCCTCTTCTTTTCCATCTCCCCCTCCCATCTTCTCCCCCCACCCCCACCCCTCCTTCCCTCCCTTCCCTCCCTCCTTCCGTCATAGAACGTCCCTCCCTTTTTTTTTTTACCAGCGATCGGATATGCGGATACGACCTCCCTTACCTCCCCTTTTGGTCTTCCTGGACCGCTTTGTGGATACCGGAGTATTCCCTCCGGCCTGAGGAAATGGCGGAAGGAGGAATCGTTTGCGGGGAGCGACGTGGACGAGCGCCGAAGAAAGAACTGAAGGAAAGTTAAATGGAGGGGGACTGCAGGTGGGAGAG
>NC_051390.1:35638588-35641088 GCF_015228065.2 Penaeus monodon
AAAGCTGTGTTGTTATCTTCCACAGGCTTTTTAAAAGGCAGAGTGTTGAAACCAATGAAAGGACCTCCAATGCAGATTCACCTTAAAGAGAATACAGAACCCTTTGCCCAGTATGCTCCCAGACCTATTGCATACGCATGGGAGGGAGACACCAAAGAGTTGCAGAATTAAGTCACACAAGGAATAATTGAGCCAGTTGGGTACCAAATCAGCCAGTGGTGTCACCCAATTTGTATTGTTCCCAAAAAGGACGGCAGGATGAGGATCACAGTCGACCTCTTCAAGCTAAATAAGCATAAGCAAAAACTCACATATCCTTCAACAACACCTCATAATGCTGTGCAATGCGTGAAGAAAGCCAGGTATTTTGCATGCATCATGGACTGCATGATGGGTTATTATCAGGTCGAGCTTGCTAAAGAAGCACGCCATCTGATAACATTTATTATACCTTGGGTCGTTTTCAGCGGTGCCACTTACCATTTGGACTGAATGCGCCAGGAGGTGAATTTACCCATCATAGCAGCATGTCACTTGATGGCACTGAGAACATAGTTAAAGTAGGGAATGACATTTTGGTGTTGGATGAGTGTCTCGACTCCCATTACCATGTTCATCAGATTCTTCTAAGATGTCACAAGAACTGTATCACACTCTGTGTAGCGAAGTTTATCTTTATCTTTGCCGCGGATACGGTGTCATACTGCTGGTATACAGTATCACCTGCACTTTGACCCATCCTTAACTACATTTCTGCAGACTAATGCATCAAAATTGCATGGTTTTGGTTTCACTCTTCTACAAGACCATGGTGATGGCAAGTAGCATGTGGCAGCTACTTTCTGTCAAACCCAGAAACACGTTATGCTATTGTGGAACTTGAGATGTTGGCAGTTCAGTGGAGCATTTACAAGTGTCACTTATATCCCGTTGGTATGTCCACTTTTGAGGTAACACACCATCGCTTATTGATCCCCATACCCAACAGTTACACATTAGATGTCATTGCTAACAAGAAACTGCAATTACTCAAGGGGAAGATCATGGGATACTACTTCAGAGCAACATGGTGTAGGGGGAGGATTTTGCCACCCCTGGTGCTTTATCTTGTTCCCTGTTGACCGTCCCACACCACAGGAAATGAAGTAGCCTGTTTTGTAAGGAGCTTGTTTTGGCTCATTTGGTCGACTTGTATGGTCCGAGCGATCCAAGCCCACAGAAGTTTTGCAGCCGCTGCCGACCCATCTTACAAACAGCTAAGTTATGTAATGGAAGGTTTCCCAGACCATAAGGCCAAAGTTGACCCAGACCATACTTTGCACTGAGGAAACAGCTGTCTCATGACATGGGTTAGTCCTGCTGGTGCATCGCATTGTTATTCTGCTGACCTGTTTGAAGTAGCTGGGAGGAAGTTTCTGTTGTATGCAGATAGACTCTCAAGTTGGCCTTGTATTGCTGCATATGGTTCAGACACCACTGCTCAAGCAACAATCAAGTTCTTCTGGTTATGGTTCAGGGACTTGGGTGTTCCTGTGCATTTGCGCACTGATGGAGGACTGCAGTTCACCAGCAGCACCTTCCGAATTTTCCTGGAGAAATGAGGCATTATACATGAGATCTCCAGTCCCCATTTTCCTCAGAGCAATGGCCATGCAGAGGCCAATGACAAAAATGTGAAGCATTTGATTCTTAAGGTGGCCCCATCTGGAAAAGTCGACAGCTGAGTATGACCGTGGTCTCATAGAGTTGAGAAATATGCCAGGCCCTGTAGGGAGACCCCTGCACAAATACTTATGGGCATACCACTTCGCTCACTGATTCCAGCCCATAGCAGAGGGTTTGCCTCTTAGTGGCAAGCTGCTGCTGATGAATGCGAAAGAAGAATGCCTTTGAAGCCAGGTATGCAGGTAAGAATGCAAGACCACGTCTCTCGACTCTGGGACGTGACAGCAGTAATAGTCAGCCAGGGTAAACACCGTGACTACCTTATAGACTCCATCAGGGCGAATCTATGGGCGTAACCATAGATACTTACGGCCTATACCAGCTCCTACAGTAACACCATCTACTCCCGTAACCGCCTTAGTACCAACAGTCAAGCCATGGTATCTAAAGGGACCATCTGTTCCAGTGAAGACACCATATACCCAGAGCGTTCGGTTCAGAGAAATGAACCGAGGCAAAAGGGAAGCGAACTTTAAAGTAAAATTCCTCGAAAGACCATCTTCCCTCTTTCGATCTTTCAAGGACTTGGCGGGGAGATGTACAAATGCTTTATTGGTAAACACATGTCAGTCTTATATGTTGTATTAGGCAGTCATAAATATGTAATGCGTAAGTTGCACTGTGTAAAGACTTTATACACACGTACACATAGACTCCTTACAACATCAAGATAGGACAGATATCTGCGATGATGACTTTTATAAGCTAACCAGTGAGCTTCAGTCTTTGACCACCCTTTTTGTCAACAAACGCGCACACGCTCAAATTATCTCGC
>NC_051390.1:35651088-35666088 GCF_015228065.2 Penaeus monodon
ATCATTCAACATCCAACACATCTTGCTTCTCCCCATCTCATAACTCGATCCCCTTCCCCATGATGCAGCCTCCCGAGACACATCCTTCTGCCAACCGTCTCCCTCTTGCTATCCTACTCCCCTCCCCAACTCCCCAATAAAACCTTTATAATTCCTACACACCTAGCCCCATCTTACCATCTCCCCTCGTGAACCTTACAACTCCTCCGTAAGAATCTCACATCAGTATTGAAATTACACCACTAAGTCTGCCGGCCAATCGCCCTCTCTGACATCCTCCTCAGGTCATGCAGCCATTTACCAGGAACCAGGGCCGCAGTAGCAAACCTGTGAAGCTACTGAGATAAGTGAACAGCACATTCCTACTCAGCTAACCCATGTTAACCCCCCCCTACCCCATTAAAACTCTCGCCCTCATAGGATGAAAGAAAAGGAAACACTGACTCCTAGCCACATAGGAATAAGAATAAGAAGAATAACAAAAAAGAGATGATAAGAAAGAAGACAGTTTCCCAGCCAACAACTGTACTTGTCTATCTAATGGAATGATGCAAAGTATTGCCTGATGATCCCTGGTTGAAAAGGGAACCACAACACCTGTTGTGATTAATAACTACAATCAAAGCATACCATACAAGAAACGTCCAACTTACTCTTGCCTAACAGAGCAAATGACAAAGAGGAATGCCACCCCACCCTACTCTTACGAGGCGCCAACATTAGAGGTGTCGTAATTCTTCATAACAAATAGTCACATAAGCCTTGAGGAACCAAATATGGTAAACCAATTGTTCGCTAACCCCAGGTGAACGAGGTAAATACATTGATGACAAAGTATTCCATCTTCAAGGCAAGGGACTCGCAGCTGAAGCTCTTGCAATCAGATTCCTTCTCTTATCCGGCGATAGAAATAAGTACAAAACTTCACGACCTGAGTGCACGTTACCTGTTTACCTTAAAACGCTTACTCCCTCACAAATAATTAAATAAACTTGGCATCATAATACATCAACCTACTATTGACATTACAATAATTACAGGAATAAGGTTCCAGCAATATAATGCATTCCCTCAACCCCTTTCCTTCCTGTCAAGACCTCATCTCAACTGTTGAGGTTGATCTCCCGTGATGCCATGTCCAGCATCCCCCGGGGCTGAAGATGTGCATTTCATTCATCTCATTCAAAATAATGTTTATGGTAGAAGTCCTAGATGTTATGAGTGTGAGAAAGGGATAAGTATGTCGTAGTGATTGTCGGGATATGCTTTAGGGAAGGTCGTGAATATTTAAATGTAATTTAGAGGGGTTGTAAGCCTAAATGTTAGAATACCACTCTCTTAAAAAAAATACCTGGAATATCGCGAGGGCTGGATGAAACAGATCTCCTTCCTTGATTTCTCCCTCGCCTCCTTTTCCTCCTCCTGCTGCTGCTCCCAGAGAACTCGACATCGAACTTCATGCCAACAAGGAGTTGTCTTTGGCCCTCTGATCATTGATAATAATAATTTACGAGGATGGTATTCCACATCAGAAAATCTATAGCTACGTAGAAGACATGACATTAGATAACCAGAAGGGGACGAATTAAAATTAAAATTCAATACATTTGCCAGATGTGAAGAAAAAAATGCTACTAGATAATGATCACCTGAATCGACTTGTTTATAGGAACTCGCTGTGAATATGCATCACCGTTTTGGTCTTCGTCCATCTGCAGCTTTGAAAAGTCTAATTACAAAGATAAGAAAAAAGAGCTACTATACTTGAATCAAACTACACCCTTTATTAACTGAATCAGCTAAATCAGAAGTTTTAAAAGATCAGAGCGTTTTTTTCACAGGAAAGTTTGCAAATGACATCGCAGTTTCCAAATAATATTTTTCCAGACTTCCGTCAGTCTAGGAAACACCAAAGCGAAGATGTTAACGCTATAATCTAAAAATACAATACAAGCTGCTATTATCAACCTTACCTTACTGTTTTAGATATTTCATTACTAATATTGTAAAGTGATAGTTATACTTACAGGACCTTTACTAAATAAATTCATTATCATCATCATCATTATCATTGTTATTGTTAGTAGCATTATTATCATTGGCATTATCAGTGATTATTACCCCTTTACTCTGCTCTCTGGCTCTCCTCCCGGCTTTCTGTCTCGCTCTGTGTCTGCTTTTCTCTGCCTGTGATTACTCATTCCTTATTCATGAACGATACTTGAGGCCACATCTCCCTCTCTACAGCTCTTTCATGCTTATCTGAGATAACACGTGGGATGTGCGTGCGTGCGTGCGTGCGTGCGTGCGTGTGTGTGTGTGTGTGTGTGTGTGTGTGTGTGTGTGTGTGTGTGTGTGTGTGTGTGTGTGTGATATTATTATCCCTTTACACGCTCTCCCCCGACCTTTCTATCTTTCACTTTGTCTCTGCATTTCCCTCTTCCTCTCTTAATATCAGTCTATCTATCTATATGTCTATCTATCGTTCTTTCTATTTCTCTCTCTTTCTCCCTTTCTCTCCAGGACAAGGGTGCCCATATCAGTCCACAGTAATGGAGAACGAAATGTATTGACTCAATTGTGTCAAACTATTCCAGTCATTTTCCAGCCAGGGATTCCTCTAAGGTAATTCTGAAAGTTCGTGAACTATTTCTATACGATAAAAGGAAAGGGGGAGAAAAAAACCTGATAGAAATTATACATTAACTCTCCCTATAGCCCATCGGGAACTTAAAATGTCAAGTCGACTTTTTTAGGAAATCGCTTTTTCTGTCTTCCTCCCTCTCTCCTTCTCTCTCTCTCTCTCTCTCTCTCTCTCTCTCTCTCTCTCTCTCTCTCTCTCTCTCTTTCTCTTTCACTTCTTGTGGAAAGATACTTTATACATACAGATATCTCAAAACAGAGATTTGGACACACACACACACACACACACACACACACACACACACACACACACACACACACACACACACACACACACACACACACACACACCATCCCCAAAATAAGGACGCATTAGCAATGTCTGTATTCATACAAACAACCGCATCTACATCTGCCAGTGTGTGGACAGAGACTATCCAATAAAGGAGTGTTTGCCTGTTTATCTATAATGTTAACACACACACGGTTGATCCCCGGTATACAACACAGTTTTGGAATATAGTAATAACATCATTTTCTCTTTTGCAACTTTACTTCATGGAGAATATTAAGTATTGAGATACGAATGCAGCGTACCCAAAGCAACGATGCCCCTGGGATTGGCAAGTATGCAAATATTTTTTCGCAATAATTACATTACCATGAATTGCGGTCCAGTTTTAAGGTCGAGCTACCGTGTATCAGTAATAGAACTTTATGTTGCGTTTTCATTCAATTCCCAGGGTAAACATTAGATGGATAAGGATACTTTCGCGTCGTGGAAACCAGCGAGATGTGTGGAGAAATTGAAAGTTTTTTTTTCTTTCTTCCTTTCTTGTTTTCTTTTATTAATGCGATATCCAGTCTAGTTTGGTATATGGAGGGAAATGTAAAACAAGGTATGAATGAGACTGAATATCTTCACAATACTAGAGACGCATTTGACCGGTTTCGATTATGTCTTCGTCAGGAGTACATGTCGAAATCAGTTAAATACGTCTTTTGCATTGTGAAGATTTTCATTCTCATTCATAAATACGGCTCATGGAGGGAAATGTATTATGGTGACATTTATGATATTGATTGCTTGTGACAGACACATTAATGACAGAAATGATATATGGAATAATGTTAATGACAATAATATTGATGACAAGGTACATATAACCAGGTAGTTCCAACTTAGCCTGTTGAACCCCAAAATCAAATTGACTTTTTTTCCCAAGAGTATTCTGATGGCTGTTCATGGCAAGGAAATCTTCGTTGTCATAAATAAAAGTCGAGAATTTTGGTTTTACTTTTGATACTCATAATAACACCGAGTAAATTATACATATAATTATGTATCTAACTATATCTGATATCTCACTGGGCAATCTCAATGGCTAAATGTGATAACGTCATTGGCTCCGCCTCTTTTTGGCCCTGTCAGGCTGTGTGAATTTTTTTTTTTTTTTATGTTTTATTAAGTGCATGGTTCAGTAATAACAATGGCAAGAAAATAGAAAAAGAAGCCAAGAAAAAAAAACTACGATAAAATATAAAACTTTTAAAAAATAAGTTTTTAATATTTTACAACAAAGAGGCCGGGCTCAGCTAGGTTTTTCATGAAGATAAGGCCTACCTGTGTTAAAAGATTTTGATGATAAAGCGAATATATAATAAACGTAAAAATCATTATGGTTATGATTATAATGACGATTATGATGAAAATGGTAGTGATGATGATGATGATGATGATGATGATGATGATGATGATGATGATGGTGATATGATAATGATAATGATAATAATAATGATGATCATAATGATGATGATACTGATATCGATACTGATGATCATAATGATGATCATGATAATGATAACGATGATCATAATGGTGATGATGATGATGATGGTGATGATCATGATGATGATAATGAAAATGATGATGATAATGATGATGATAATGAAAATGATGATGATGATAAATCATATAGTATTCTTACTATGATAATTATTAGTAACATGTATGAATCACAAATCAACCGTAATCCTAACGCCCATATGGGTAGGTAAAATAAACTTGCCCGATTTACTCTCATACATTTAAAAATGTTACACAAAAGAGGCTTACGCTACTGAACTGCTTCCGACCGAGCGTTGTACCTCTATCCCGTAATCCTAATTGGGAACTACGAGACAAAACCAATCACAACAGCCTACTAATCCACAGGACTTCGGGGAGCGTGTAAGTGCGCGCGTGTGTGTGTATATATGTATGTATGGTTTATACAAAGCCTAGAGATTGAGCGCACATACACACACACGCACACACACACACATTTTATATGTATGTGTGTGTGTATGTGTGTGCGTGCGTGTGTGTGTGTGTGTGTGTGTGTGTGTGTGTGTGTGTGTGTGTGTGTGTGTGTGTGTGTGTGTGTGTGTGTGTGTGTGTGTGTGTGTGTGCTTGTACGTGTGTGTGTGTGTGTGTGTGTGTGTGTGTGTGTGTGTGTGTGTGTGTGTGTGCGTGCGTGCGTGTCCTTGCATGCACATAAACAGACCAGCCCACAGACAGAGCTCCAGGAGGAGAGCGCCCCCCCCCCCCCGCCGAAATCCGCACAAGCCATGCCTCGGGCGATCGTTCTTCCTGTCCCTCGGTCTTTCCCTTCCTCTCCTTCTCCTCCCATTCCTCTCGCCTCTCCCCTACTTACGTCCATTGATTCCTCCCATAACTTTAGAGGACGTGTAAACGCATCTATCATCAGAGTCCCATATATACCTTTTATTATAGTCGATCTGTTCGTAATTGAGTCAGCAGATTTCTATGAGCTTTGTGTCGATGCCGTTCGGGTCATTTCCTTTTGGACTTGAGTAGGAAAATGATCCCTGTTGACATCTCTCCCTTTCGGCTGTCTCTGGAGATTCGTCTTATCATTTTATCTGTGTAGTGTGTTTGTTGGGGGTGGGGGGTGGGGGTGGGGGAGTTGTGTGTCTTTGTACGTGTACGTTTGTCTGTATTCTTTAAGATACTGAATTCATTTGTGTGTATATGCGTGTGTGTGTGTCCGAGTACGCAACTGAAATATGATTATAGGCGATTTTATAGCGAACATTAACGTTATTCATGACGTGTATACAGCAAGTAAAAACACGGTCAAACGGCTTGGTATTTCAAACCGTAAATGTAATAAATTTTCTCAATTCACGTGATTCTTCACCATCAAAGTGCCAATTTTCATTCAGTATGTCATATTCATCGACGAAATAACCATTATCACGCACATAACATCTTGAATAAGTCAGTATCACTATAACCTGACTCGTTGGTATTTGTTCTCGTGAAATACAAGAAAGGAACAAAAAATATTTATTCTTCCATTGGGCAGGATTAATGGCAAAAAGGATGGTGAAATTGCTACAATTTTGCAGTTACTTATAATAATAGCAATGATGATGATGATGATGATGATGATGAGATGATGGTGATGGTGATGATAATAGTGGTGGTGATGGTGATGATGATGATGATGATGATGAACATCATCATCATGTGATTAGCATATCATCATTATCGTAATCGTTATCATGTTTATTAAAATTACCATTCCTATTAAATTTTATTACTATTATCATTATCATTATTCTGACATCAGTAATCATAAGGACTACAACACTAACAACATTGGTGATAATGATAATGGAATAGCCTAATATACATTTCCTACTCCTCCACGCAAAGCCATTCGTTGGAAACAAACTCCTGCTGTTATCTCGGTAATCGTCAACAATGGCATCAGCGCAAGAGTAAGGTACAGTGAATTTTTCAACGGTCTTACCATTCCTGTGCATGTTGGAATTAGTCTTTAACTCATAGCAAAATTCGTTGGATATAACGTGTCAGTGTCAAGTCGTGACGCCATTACCCTACGTAGTTTACAGTAGTGGAACGTTTGAATTGCTTAGCTGGTGTACATCTCGCACATCGGAATGGGTCTCGATCAGCGTACAACTGCGTGAATTAACGAAAAGTCTGGAACTTTTTCAAATGGCGGTGGAGGACATGCAGAATGAAGTGCATGGAATGAAGCAGGAGAACAAGCAACTCGCTTCTGAGACGGCAAAGCTTCGAGAGTAAATGCTAAAGTGAAATTGGAGATGGAGGACCTGGAATACCGTTTGGATTTTATATCCAAAATGAAAATGCCAAACAATAGCTGTGAAGAAACTAATGGGGGTTAAAACTGAATTCATAGCATAAGGACTCTTGACCTCAGCATTAACTAAGGAACATTCTTGGTGATGGACTTCGTATTCTGGTATCAGGAATGACCATTTTATTACTATCATAATTGTCGTTGTTATTTGATCAGGAAAGTTCCTAACTTCAAAATATTTGGAGCATCTTGATTTAGTAACCTGTGACACCTTTGGACTAATATAATTCCAAATATAACTTTCACTTCCCTGATGATTCCCTCGATCATTAAGCATTAACATTCTAAGTACACCTTTACACATATTTTACAACCTATGAACCGTATTCATATTGATAAATGTAGACAAGGTATGAATGAGAATGAATATCTTCACAATATAAGAGATGTATTTGACCGGTTTCGAATGCGTCTTCGTCAGAAATACATACAACAGAGAAATTACATAGAAGATATATATCAGACGTGAGCTGACAAAATACCTGACTGTGACCTCCTATTCGTTGCTCGTAGGACTGTTGCCGTGACCTTGGATAATTTGAACCTGCCCGATGCCGTGTTGACATTACTCTCCGTCGCGATGTATGCTGCTTCCATAATTTTTCTTTTTAGTTTGTTCAGTCCTTCATGGACTATTTCTGCGTCCTTCCTGTTTGGTAGATGTCCAGCTTCATCTACATGTACCACCATGGCATTGGAAGTTCTGTGGTGACGGATGTCAGCTCGATGTTCGCTGATCCTGGTGCTGAAACCACGGCCTGTTTCCCCAAAGTATGCTGTATCACAACCGCTGCAGAGTATGCGATATACAACACTACAAGGGTTGCTTTCGGGCTGCTTTCTGTCACGTATTAAGTCATGTATCTTTTCCCCGGATGTGCTGGCGATTCTCACTGTTTTGCCGAAGTATCTGCTGATCGCCTGGGAAATGTTACATGACGGTAAAATGAGACAATTATTAGAAGAGGGTGCGGGGTCTGCTCTAACAAGTATGCTCTCCGCCTTCTTTCTGAGGTTTAACAGGAAGCCTCTGGGATACTTGTGTTTCATGAAAGAACTAATTATATAGGCAACCTCATCCTCGAGAAATTCAGGGCTGCAGATCCTCAGTGCTCTGAGGAAGAAGCCAATCACAACACCAGATTTCGTTTTGTTGCTGTGGTCGGAGTAGTAATGGATATAATCATCTTTATTTGTAGGCTTTCTGTATACAGAGAAACGTAGGCCGTCGTCACCCCGATGGATCAGAGTGTCCAGGAAAGGTAGTTTCTGATTCTCCTCCTCCACGGTGAACTGGATTTTCTCGTGAACGGAGTTGAGTCGCGTTAGTGTATGTTGCAGGCACGACCTCCTGGGGACAATGACAAGGACGTCATCTACGTATCGAAGCCATGTTGAATGTCTGCCGATTATATCCCTGTAGTTATCCCTCTCCAGCGTCTCCATGAACAAGCAAGCCATGGCGGCACTCAAGGGAGAGCCCATGGCGAGACCACTAATCTTCTGGTATTCATCCCCAGCAAATTCGAAGTGGCCGAAGTCCACGCATAACTTCACTAGGCGAACGAAGTGGTGTCTCGGCAGCGGGAGTTCTGCGTCTGTCATGGAGCTGGTGACCCTCTTGACTGCCCGGACTGCTCCGACTGTGGGTACATTGGTAAAGAGGGATTTAACATCAAAACTGGCAAGCTTTTTATTTCTATACCCAGAATTCTGGAGACGTCTGATGAGGTCCCCGGAGTTCTTCAGGTGGGAATCACTGATGACCCCCATAGCGCCAGAGAGGGGTTTAGCCAAATACTTGGCCAAACGATGGGGAGCGTTGCCAATGCCAGAGGTGATCGGTCTCATCGGCACGCCTGGATTGTGTACCTTCGGGAGACCTCTCATGGACGGGTTGCGGGGGGCCTCTTCCAGCAAGTGAAGTAGGCGTTTACCTTCGGCTGAACGCAGAAGTAAATCCCTCGCCTTTTTCTTGAACCTGGCAGCCTCCATCTTCCCTTCACCTTTCGTTACTTTCCTGTAAACAGAAGAATCGGAAAGTAACTTGTTCATTTTGAGTAAATAATCTCTTTTATCCATAACAACAATGCCACCACCTTTATCAGCCTGGGTGATGACGATGGTCTCGTCGTCGCGGAGGTCCTTCAACGCGGAGATATATCTGCGTGAGTCCGCCGGGGGGCGCGACGAAGCATCAGCCATACAGCAAGCAGTGATCCCTTGGACGAACCCTTTGTCGACGTCACTATCGGTCCAGCGGTGGTTCGAGATGACGTAGTCCATGAAGTCCTTCTTTTCTTGTCCGGTGCTGAATATGAGGCCTAGCGAGAGGGCTTCTTTTTCCAAGGGAGTCAGGTGTTTAGAGGACATGTTTTTGAGGAGATCACTTCGTCCAGGTTTTGTCCAACTGCTCTTTCTGCATATACGATGTAACTTCTCTTTATGTTTGACTCGTTGAGCTTGGTCCTCCTGTTGTAATTGGATTGTGAAGATATTCATTCTCATTCATACCTTGTCTAAATTTACAAACTATGCCGTAATGTTATGGATTTCTGTGCAACCAAATTATTCGTCGATATTCAGCATCTGTACCAAATAGGCAATTTCATCTGTTATTTCAACTATATCTCACGCCGCATGGGTGGGATGGCACTGTATGTGATAGCTTGATTGTTATCATTACTTAAACCGTCGTTTGTAGGTACAAAAGTCCAACGCATTTGGAGTTTTGCTGCCGACATCATTGCTGGTCATAAACTGCTGAATGAACTGCCAGGCACAGGGCGAGTTAGGAAAAAAACTATCAAACACCGCATTCCACACAGTGCGCTCAAGCATCAACAATAACATAACATGAATGACCGCTCAAGACTTGCCCAGAGTCTCTCTCTCTCTCTCTCTCTCTCTCTCTCTCTCTCTCTCTCTCTCTCTCTCTCTCTCTCTCTCTCTCTCCCTCTCTCCCTCTCTCCCTCTCTCCCTCTCTCCCTCTCTCCCTCTCTCTTTCCCTCTCTCCCTCTCTCCCTCCCTCTCTCTCTCTCTCTCTCCTTTTCTTTCACACATCCACTCATCTCTCTCTGTCTACCTGTGCCTCTCCTTTGGTTCCTAAGAGAGTCAATACCACAATTATTATGCTAGTTTGCATGGAAGTAAAGGCAGAATATTTGTTTTTAACTTTATACTGATGAGCTCAAGGAGCACAGAGTACATAAATCGGTCAGCACTTACATTTTGAGCTGCCGTGGTGGCTTTCGTAAATCAGTTTTCATTCTCACCAAGGAGGAGAGAGATCTTGCAAGGGTAATGCTATTTACAGGAATCGTCTGATTACTTTTCTTATTGGGTTTATATGAACATGTTTATTTAACTTCATTCACTTTATAATATATCTCTTAAAATTCAAAATATTCATTGCTATCAGAGCCACATTACATGTTCGAACTTTAGATACACACACATGCCAAGTTTCCAAATATTCCCAATGGCTCTATCAAAAAACGAAAAAATAATGTGTTCCTGGTTTGTTTCTTTAAGCTCTGAATACAAAATTATCTAGAAATACACACACACACACACACACACACACACACACACACACACACACACACACACACACACACACACACACACACACACACACACACACACACATACATACATATATATACATACATATATATATACATATACATATATCGCTTTTCCTATGCAAAATATAAGCATGGCTAGGCTTCTCCTTTGAAAAATTACGGACAACAGACAAGAGGCGGCCCTCTAGTAACGAATTTTAGGCTTTTTTTCAGGGTAAAAGGGCAAAGTTTAAATGATGACATAAAATAGCACAATGCCTTGCTGAAAACCTGAATACTTCACCCACAGAGATGAAAAAAATCCAACGCATTGGTATTTTCCTTGATCTACCACAAACGGTTTAAGGCATGATCCTATAAGTATCCTTATAATGAAGCAAAACTCACAAAGTAACCTACTAATTGGTGCAGTTCATGGAAGGCTCCATTCTAATATTAACTTGACGGTTATTTTTTGTATCGTTAATGAGAATAAACCGTATACCTTAACAGAGGAATTTAATTAAGATTTACTTAAGAATAAGGTTAATCCATCTGCCAAAGATACTGGTCTACAAACTATTCTTAGGTACTAAAGCAGTACCTCCTTGAGTTCTCCCATCTCCCTCTCACTTACATCTGGACTAATTATGTTGAAACCTTGCAATAACAGTACGATTTAAAACTTTATTTCAGATCATTTCCTAATCTTTTCCACATTTCACATACGTCGCCATAAATTTGAATAGTTATTACGGTTGTTTATCTCACGTCTGATTTTAAGATCTATATGCTTTATCAAAAAAAAAAAATCCCATTCAAACAAAATTTGAAAGAAAGCATATATACTTATTCGAATATAAGAATAAATGATTAAGAAAGCATGCAAAGTAAACAGTTACCTTCAACAAGTAGTTTAAAAAACAACCACTCTATGTAAGTAATTAAAAGAGCTCGCATTAAACATTATAATGATAAACTAAACTAAACAGATAAATAAAAAAATCAAGTAACAATAAACACACTGACAGGCTGTAAAAAGTATTCTGAAAAAGAATGCACTTTACCCAAAATTAGGGTCATAGATAGGGAGGAAACAATAGATTCCCTCTATATAGGTGGATTTTATGCCAAATTTCTGAGCTCTGCAAGAATCTTAACGGCTGTTAAACTTGAGGCCCCAGTGACCTGGTAAGTCGGACCAAGGGGCTACACATGTAGGAGGAGTCACATGTGGAAGGGACAATATGGCTCCCAGGTGTACCAAGGCCTGTGAGAGAGGATGGTGCACCTACCCCTGGTTCATTCCATCTTGGATCAGGGAAAACTCTTCTTCATGTGTTTGCTGTGTGTGGCATCCCTTTTTGCTGGGAGACAGGAATCCTAGAGTTTGAGTGATGCTGCACACTGCACCATGCAGATAGCAACATACTTCTCTGGTTATCTATTCTGGTTAGACGGGTGGCTCGATCAAGGCCCAGACAAGTTGGTTGGCTGGTCAAATATGATTAGGGTCAAACAGGCACTCCCTACTTACTACCACTGTGGCTGTTGGATATATTTAAGCCCCAATCTATAGCTACCCCTTGTTGGACTCCATGGTGGGAGGTGGGTGAGAGAATGAAGAATTCTAATTTGTATGCTTTCTGCAAATTTAAAAAGGACAGCTCTCTCCCTGCTCTCAGACCAGGTAAGGAGTCCGTCAAGGGAATATTACCTGGTAAATATGGAAGTATCTCATATAGTAAATAGCTTGTAGTGAAGACCATTGATGGCATGTCCATCATGGATCTTGATATTTTAGAAGTGCATTGCAAGATTGTTTAGGTGTGTCAATGTGATCCTGATCGTAAAAGTTTCATCACCAGATGAGAGCGACCATCTGCGTGCTATATATGACATTCCTGGGGCTTAAGTCTGCTGTTCTCACAAAACAAACAGTACAAAAAAAATGTCTTTTCCCGAGACCTGATGAGGTATTCTGAGGGGAAACTCTTAAGAACTAAAAATATTTAAGGTGGGGGCAGTAAAATGATTTAAGAAGAAAGTTGGTGGTTGAACAATCAACAACAGCTTTTCTTCTAACTTCTGAAATGCTAATCCTTCTGAAATCGGTTAAGCTGGCATACAACCTTAAGGTAAAACCATATGTGCCAAACCCCATGCGGTGCTTCCACTGCCAAGGTTATGGGCATGGAGCAACTCTTGCCAAGCTAGGGAAAATAAACTACCAAGAGTGTGTGTGTAAAGTGTGGTATAAGTCATCAAGGAGATGACAACTGTCCAGGTCCAGCATGCCGTTTTCACAGCTAAAAATCTCATGAAGTTCCTTCAAAGTTGTGTAAAAGAAAAAAAAAGTACCAACTTAGCCATGGAGAAAGTTTCCCAGAGACATAGTGACGTGCCTGTGTGCTGTTCGCAAAGCCAGGTTATAGCTTGATCTCTTTCCCATCATTCCTTAACCTCCAATACTTCTAGAGCCACTAACTTTGCCACTACAGTTCAACTTGTCCTCAAAGGAAGCTTCATATCCAGAAAGTCTCTGGGGAGTTGTTCCACCAGATAAAGTAGGAGTGAAGGGTTTATTGAGGACACTTTGGGGCCATTAAACAAGGCTCCAGAGGTCTCAACGGTGACAACTCCAGTTGCCACCACATCCACAAGGTCCTCCACTGCTAGACAGAAAGCCTCATGTCTGCCCTTTGCCCAGGCAAAGAAATCCTGAACCTGTCCAAAGAACTCCTCACCCCAAAGTAGTCTTTGGAGCCATGCCATCAGGCAAGGTTCCAGAGGTCTCTGGTGAGTTGTTCTACCTGAAATGGAGTAGGAGTGAAGGTTCTATTGAGGAGACTCTTCCCATAGTAAGGTCCAGAGGTCTCAGCAGTGACAGCTCCAGTTGCCACCACATCTATAGGGGGCCCCACTGCTAGACAGAGTGTTCCTGAACCAAAGGCTCAGGTCCTTTGGAAGATATGGGTAGTTCCATAGGTAAACAACCCTCCAAAAGATGATGGAAAGAGAAAGTCTTAAGATGTTGTGGGGTGGACCTTGACCACAGGTGCTGCCAAACACCTTTTGGAAAAGTATCTAGTCAGTCTGAAGAACTGGATACCCAGAGCCAATGGAATTGACAGGCCAATCATGTAGAATGGGAAGAACTGCAATATCTTGCAATATTCATGTAACCCAATTTGTGTATACCTACAGGAGATTATGACCAGGGAAAATCATTCGATTTCCTTAAGAGGACTCCTAGTTCAGGCCCATTATGAGACCTTTGATAATGGACCCCATGGAGGAGTAGCAGTGATGGTAAACGGCTTCTGTATCCTGGCAGACCAGCTGAAAGAAGTCCCACAAGTGAGTACCTTAAGTGTGACATTTGCCATTGCTATAAGTGACATTGTAAAGGTCGTTCCAGGTGCTGTTCACATAGTGTGTATGTAGATGACAGGTTGTGCAGTGGGCAACATACCATGAGTTCAAATTCTCTCCATGTAACACCATAGCCATGCATCTCCACAAAAGAGGAAAGTTTGGGAGCAAATCTGTTGTGTAATTTAAGTACCTTGGTTTAATTTCTCACCTGTCTTGGGGTGCAGAAAGCACAATGCTTTTGTAGCTTTCTTCTTTTAACGGTAGGTTCATGTCTGAGCCGCCGTGGTCACAGCATGATACTTAATTGTAGTTTTCATGTTGTGATGCTCTTGCTCTTTGTAGCTTTACTGTGTGCTTATTCGTATCAAACTTGACTATGGATGTGAGGTTTATTCATCTGCAACACCCACTTTTCTCCAGAACTTGGACTTGGTTCATAATGAAGCTCTCAGAATTGGTACAGGGGTTTTTAGGTCTTCACTTTTTGAGTCCCTGTAAGCTGAGAGTCCGGTTTTCAACCCCCTTGAGGACAGTTGATCCTATGGTACAAGAATGAGGAATTTTGTGGAATATCTCAGTTTGAATCTCTCCGAGGGTCTAGCTGTTGGAACTCCTCAATTCCCACCTTGGACCAATCTGGATTTGGTCAGAATAGGGAAAGGGGAGAGATCTGAAGCAGAAATCAGGAAGAGATTAGATGCAATATATGCAGATGTGAAATATGAAAATAGTGTGGGCTTTGCATCAGTGAGTTGGAGCAGCAGTCAATATGACTAGAGATCTTAGATATCCTTCTGTTAATATATAGCAGCTCTTGGTTGCTTTGCAAGCCATCAAGATTTTAAATTTATCACATCCAGTGGTAAGAGAGGTTTGCACTGATGTCAACATGTAAGAAGATAACTCTGTGTCCATCCCAACTGACAGGTAGAAGTGTTAACGTTAACAAGGCTGAGAATCGGGCACACAAGATTGATTCATGGGCCAATGATGGCTATACTAGGTCAGAGGAGCTGTTTACCATCACTGCTACTCCTCCATGAGGTCCATGAGGGGTTGAACTGGAATCCTCTCGGGGAATTCGGATGATTTTCCCTGGTCATAATCTCAAAATGGGTCACATGAAGATATCAGATATTGCAATCCCTCCCATCTTGCATGATTCCCCTGGCAACCCCATTGGATCAGGATTTCCATTTCTTCAGGTTGAC
>NC_051390.1:35698588-35703588 GCF_015228065.2 Penaeus monodon
CTCTCTCTCTTTTTCTCTCTCTCTTTCTCTCTCTCTCTTTCCTTCTTTCACCTCTCTTTCTTTACCTCTCTCTCTCATCATCCCATGGAAATATATCATATTCTTGAAGTAGAATAGTGCACTGGGTACATAATAACATAGAGATGTACATATTGCAAATTGCATATAAAAATGAAACGCCTAAAGGGAAAGATGAATACAGTTTTATAAACAGCAATATTAGTTAATACCTTGTTCAACGCTGATTCCTCATTGCACTTTCTTTAATGCAAGTCACAGGAAGCAAAGAAACACTGCAGATGCACGGTGTTCCATTTACTGGTCTTGCAATATCTTTAAGCAGGAGCGCACATCATTCAGCTAAGTGTAGCCTTATTATGCGAGGAAAAATATGCAGTAATTTTCTACAGAAATTGTCCTGTTGTTTTCGAAACATCGCGGGACATTACAAGGCGTTACATGTCGATAACCAATAAAGACCAGACAATAGATTCCCATTCTAAATAAAACACACAATATCAGTATCCAAAGCAAAATTGTATCAAGTAAAAACGAAAACCTTGACGAGATATTGAGAGATATGTGAGGAGACAGTACGAGAATTTCACAAAGCAGAAATGGGTTTTATGAGATATCCCTGTAATGAATTCCAGGTATGCTTGTGTGCTCGGGTATTGGTTGTATGTATGTGTGTGTATAGTGTATACATGTGTGCATGTGTGTGTATAGCGTTTGTATCAACTGCAGTTCTCGCGTTTGGGTTGTGTGTGTGCGTGTAGTGATCCAGTCGGCCAGGAAATCACACGTGCAATAATAAAATCATATAAAAAGGATATAAAGCGTAAGAAAATAGGAGGACGCTTGATTATATGTGCATCGTGTATATTTCCCGTGAAGGAACCGCAGCTCGCTGATGGCTGCGGAAAGCGAGGCTTCCGACGAGAGAAAATCTTGGAAATCTACGTTAACTCCATATTAAAACTGAGTGTAGTCTGTTTATATCAGCGTTCAGTACGTCCATCTTCACAGTGCAGGTCGTGTGTGTAAAGTGTTTAATAATTGGCATGATACTGAGCAATTATGAGGGTTATATATTTACCAACATCCAAGTAATATTTCCAGCTAAATATATGAATGATTTTCATTGTAATTTATGCAGATCATAACTGCAGAAGATCGTGAAAGTTAGATGTTAATCTTCACAGGCCTCTCTGAGTAATTCTCACTATACTGTTCATCGTTAACCAAAAGTTTATACAAGTATATTAATAACCTATTATTTCAAAAGAGCATAGTCATCATCTGGGCCAAAGTATAGCTGTAATTTGCATAAGTTATCAGAAATATTCTTAGGGTTAAATTCTTTTTCCACGATCTATTTAAGTCTTTTTACAGGCCTCACGATCCACAAATATATATATATATATATATATATATATATATATATATATATATATATATATATATATATATATCAAAACTCATTTAACACATTCTACACTTATTTTCTGTATGCCGTGGTTGTGGAAAGCCTCGTACTCAAAGGTGAATCTCGGGGAAAACACGAAAGTCTGATCAGAACGTTTGTTGCCTGTCAGCGCCGGAGCCTCACGAACTCCGCGCTGACCTTCGACCTGGCTGCCGATTTCTTCGCGGCTCACCTGAGTGTTCGTTCAAGTCAGGTTGCCCGCTTCTACTGTAGGGTCTCTAAGGCAATATATATATATATATATATATATATATATATATATATATATATATATATATATATATATATATATATATATATACATATATTATCTACTAAGACTAGGGACTGTGTAGCCTTGTAGAGGTACAGTAGCTTATACCCACTTAGCGTTTGCTCGGGTGTGATGAAACACAGCTGTAGCCTTCGGGGAGCCTTGAGCCCGAGGATGGCACTAATCAGCAGCCGCGATGGCCGCGACAGGCCTAGCGAGCCGGGAATAATCGGCAGCGACCGCGGAACGATACTGGACAACCCCATAAGAATATTCGTTTGGCAACAGAGAACACTGCAGCATTAAATTATATAAATAATATAAATACAAATGATATAAATATAATAAATTGGAAGTGGTAGACATGATGACTGAAAGAAGTTTAGATATATTAGGTATATGTGAACTAGACTGACTGGAGAAGGGTGGAAACAGTGCATAACAATTTTGAGCTAATATTATGGTGTGGCTTTTATATTTAAGCTTGAATTTGCTGGTAAAGTGGAACAGGTAAACTGTTAATAAAAAAATGGTGTTACCATAAAACTGGCCGGATGAAAAATGTCCCTAATACAAGTGTCTGCACCGCACCAAAGACGACCACAAGAGGAGAAAAAGCATCTTTACCAGAAGTTACAAGACACCATAGACACTGTACTTGATGGTAATTATGGGTGATTTGAATGCTCATGTGGGGACTGATGGAAATGGATTGAAAACGTACTAGGTGCTGTCGGCATCGGAGAGGAAAATAAGAAAGGTGAACAACTAACTGACTTTTGTGTAAGGAGCAGGCTAACAATCATGAGCTCCTTTTACAAATGCCAAGAGAGCCACAAATGGAGCTGGTACAGGTGGAACTTGGTGATATAGGATTATAGAGAAAAATCGATGATTGACCTGACTTTGATGAACAGTAAAAAATATTTAGAGATATCAAGAGCGTTACCATCAATATCTCTGGACTCGAATCACTGTGTCATTTTGGCGCTGGCCAAAATGACACACAGGAAACCAAAACCTCCCCAATTTTTTTTAGCGGGAGAAAGAATAATGGTGCAGAGCCTGAACCTTCCACAAGTTGCTAGACAATACTAGGAAAAAGTGTCAGATGCAAAGTCAGAGGAAAATGAAAAACCATAAGAACACTGAACACGAGCGGTTAAGAACGAAGCGTAACATCAGTAAAATAGCAAGTGACGCTGTTGAAGTAAAAAAAGATCACAGATGAAACGAAAAAGAAAACTGGCGGACGGACGAAGTCAGGAATGCAGTGAGACAGAAGGACAAAGCTTTTAGAAAGTGGATGAGAAGAAGAAGGGTATTAAACAGGGCAGAATATGAAGAAGCAAAAAATGTTGTCGAGAGAGTAAAAAGGAAAGCGAAAAAGGATGCATGGGAAAAAAAATTAGAAAAGAGTTGGACGAAAAAATGGAAGGTAAAAGGAAACTGATAAACAACATAGCAAAGGATTATAAAAGATAAGAAGGATCAATAGTGAATACAATAAAAAAAATGAAGATGAGCTACTAGCAGACTCAAATGAGGACGAGAGATCGAAGGAGTATTTGCATGAGCTCCTAAATCCATTAGGTGAAATAGAAACTAGAAGAGATACGAGAATAAGATGAACTGGCTAGAGGGCAACTAGGAGATGGTATAAAGAAGAGAGGAGATTAGAGATGCATTAAAGAAGATGAAAAAAACAAAAAATAAAAAGTCCCAGAAGTGATAGAATACCTGCAGAACTGCTGAAGGGCAGTGAAGACATTGTACACTGCTTGTACAGATTTTTCAATGTGGTAGGGAAGGAAGGAAGAGTGCCAGATGAATAGAGCAAAGCAAGTATTTGTAAATCATTTTAACTATTTGTAAATCATTTTAACTATTTGTAAATCATTTTAACTATTTGTAAATCATTTTAACTATTTGTAAATCATTTTAAATTATTGAGGTATAATCCTACTGACACACACAGGTAAAATATATGAAAGAATTTTAGAGAAGAGATTAAGAAGCATGCTAGAGGAGAAACTGGAGGCTTCAGACGAGGGGCGACGGATGATTTTCACTGAGGATGATAATAAAGAAGAGATGGGAAATGGACAAAAAAAAAGTATTTATACTGTTTTTATCGATCTTGAAAAGAAGTTTTTGATCGAATGCCCCGGAACAAACTATGGGAAATTCTACCAGATCCTGATTATGGGTTGAACCTAAACTTGCCAGAGCAATGAGAAGCATGTATAGACACTGTAAAAGCGCTGGGGGGACTCAAACAAAAGAAAATAGGTTTACTGAATCTACGAGGGTTCGACAGGGTGGAGTGATTTCACCACTGCTTTTTATTTTGGAAAAATGAACCAAGGCTATGGAGAATTATGAAGAATTTAGAATTTAGCCTATGCTGATGACACACATGGAATAAGACCCTAACCTCCATGGATATGAAAATACGTAAGGGCAAAACAGAAATCATTATGGTTCCGAGAGAAAGAGACGATATTGAAATAACTATGGTGGGATCCGAGTAAAGTTAGTGAATTTCTTCAAGTATCTGAGAGAAAACATCAATGAAAAGTGTGACATGGAAATATAAATTATAAAGAGAATTGATAGATATACTAACTACTTGAGTCACTGCTAAAGGGGAAAATATACCCACCAAAGGAAAAGTTATTATCTACAAAACGACTTCAAGCGTTTACCTGTGGTTCCGAACCCTGGATATTGACAGCAAAACTTATGAGTAACCTAAATAAGGGCGTAACTAGGAGAGACCGTAGAAGAAATGTTGCTGTCTAGAAGGAACTTGAAGAACCAATGACATGTGTGGAGAAAAATCAACCGAGGTGCTACGGGCATATGATGAGGATGGGCGTGAGAAAGATGCCCACCCCGGTATTACCATTGGACACCGAGAGGGAGGAGACAAGTGGGAAGACCCGAGATACGAAGGTGAGATGGTATCAGAGAAGCAATAGAAAGAAGAGGAGATAACACGAGGCGATAGAAGATGAAGACAGGTACAGAGATCTTTCCGGATGGGGGACCTTCGCGAGGCATCACAACTGGTGAGGTAAGGAAAATATATGTGTGTGTGTGTGTGCGTGCGTGCACATAATACCTACATAATAAACTCGTTCCAACCTCTCGGTCTACCATCTGTTTCTATTCTTTCACTCATTTCAAAGATTTTTTTTTCTTCTAATCTTCAGCTCCCACGAACCGCACGCGCAAAATATTTGCCAAAATTCC
>NC_051390.1:35708588-35713588 GCF_015228065.2 Penaeus monodon
CTCTCTCTCTCTCTCTCTCTCTCTCTCTCTCTCTCTCTCTCTCTCTCTCTCTCCTCTCTCTCTCTCTCTCTCTCTCTCTCTCTCTCTCTCTCTCTCTCTCTCTCTCTCTCTCTCTCTCTCTCTTTCATTCATTCTTTCTCCGTTTCAATCCCTTTCTCTTTCTTTTTTCTTTTCCTTTCTCTTTCATCCTAACCATCTTAGACCCCCCTCCCCCCTCCCTCAGCCAAAGGCCCATTATTGCAAGGATTCCGACCCCAAAACCCGTTCGGAGATGTTTGTTTCCTGTTGTCACTATCGCAACTTTTCGTCCCCTCGAGCCCGCCGTGACGAGTCGTTCTAACTGATCCTTTGAAAACAATCTCTCGCTATCTCGTTATTTTTTGGGTTTTTTGCGTTTTTTTTTCTTTTCTTTTCTTTTTTTCTTTTTTTTCGTTTTTCGGTTTTCGCCTTTTTTTCTTTGTTGTTGTTTTCTGTGTGGGGGGGGAGGGGAGGGGAGGGTTTGTACGGTCGTCTATAATAATTCTCTTTTGTTCTTTTTTTTTCTCCCTTGTCTTTCTTTATGTTTTTCTTTTTATTCCGTTTTCCTATTTTTCTCTCTCTTCGCTTTTTTTCCTTGGCGTTATGGTCGTCTATAATGACCTTCATTTGATGTTGATGTTGCTTTTCTTTTTCCTTTTTCTGCGCCTTTTTACCTCTTTCTTCTTCTTCTCTTTAATTCCTCCGTTTCTCCTTTGCAACGATCCCTTCTTGTTGCTTTGCCGTTGCACCTTCGTGGCGAGTCGTGCTGATCCGGATGGTTGTCTGTTCTTGTCGCTTTTTTTCTCACTCATATTTTCTTATTCTCTCATTCTCTAGCTTTTAGTCCGTGTTCTGTCTGTCCATCCATCTAATTATCTCTTTTCTCTCTATCTCCCTTTATTCTTCTTCTTCTCCCCCTCCTCTCGTTCGTCTTTTCATTTCTCTCTTACTCTCCTTCCTGCCTTTATTCCCCTCATCCATCTATCTGTCCTTTCATCCGTCCATCCAACCATCCATTCAATCCATCATCTGTCCTTCTATCCATCCATCCATCTATCCATCCATCCATCTATCCATCCATCCTTCTATCCATCCATCCTTCTATCCATCCATCCTTCTATCCATCCATCCTTCTATCCATCCATCCTTCTATCCATCCATCCATCTATCCATCCATCCATCTATCCATCCATCCATCTATCCATCCATCCATCTATCCATCCATCCATCTATCCATCCATCCATCCACTTTCCACCATACGAATCTCTCATCCATCCATGCGTCCATCCCTCCATCCATCCATCTATCCATCCATCCATCTATCCATCCATCCATCCACTTTCCACCATACGAATCTCTCATCCATCCCTCCATCCATCCTGAAATCCATCCCTGTTTCGCTTCCCATCCATCCAGTCATCCATCCCAAATCCCACAATCTATCCATCCATCCTTCCCTCTCTCCCTCTCTCCCTCTCTCCCTCTCTCCCTCTCTCCCTCTCTCCCTCTCTCCCTCTCTCCCTCTCTCCCTCCCTCCCTCCCTCTCTTTCTCCTTCCATCGACCCATCCATCCATTCAAGTCATCATCCATCTATCCATCTATCCAGCCATCTATCCAAAATCCCATTCCATCCATCCGTACATACATACACATTCATTCGTCCCTCCATCCTTCCATCTCTCCATCCTTCTTTCTCTCCTTCTCTCCCTCTATCCGTCTCTCCCTCCCTCCTTCTCTCCCTCCCTCCATCCCCCTCCCTCCCTCTCTTTCTCCCTCCCTCTCCCTCTCCCTCCCCTCTCCCTCCCCCTCCCCAACGCAATCCCCTCCCTCCCTCCCCCTCTCCCTCCCCCTCTCCCTCCCTCCCTCCCCTCTCCCTCCCTCCCTCCCCCTCCCCAACGCAATCCCCTCCCTCCCTCCCCTCTCCCTCCCCCTCTCCCTCCCTCCCCTCCCCTCTCCCTCCTCCCTCCCCTCCTCCCTCCCCTCTCCCTCCCTCCCCCTCCCCAACGCAATCCCCTCCCTCCCTCCCCTCTCCCTCCCCCTCTCCCTCCCTCCCTCCCCTCTCCCTCCCTCCCTCCCCCCTCTCCCACCAATCCCCCCCTCCCCCTCCCCTCTCCCTCCCTCTCCCCCTCCCCAACGCAACCCCCCCCCCCCCCAGGGCGCTCCCCATCCCTTTCAGCGTCTTCGCCTTCCTCGCAATCCGGTTCTTATCATTTTCCTCCGCGTCTCCCTCCCTCTACTCGTCTTCCTTTGTTTCCTTTCTTGTTTTCCCTCGTCTTCTCCTCCCCGTCTCCTTCCTTTTCTTACATTCCCCCGCGTATCTCCCCTCATTTCTGTCTTCGTCTCTCCTCTCGTCTCTCTTCATTTTTCTCGTTTCCCTCTCTCGGCTCCCCCTTCGTCTCCTTCCTCGTCTCTCTTCGTCTTCCTCAGTTCCCTCCTTCGTCTTCTCTCTCGCCCCCTCCTCGTCTCCCTCCTTCGTCTTCTCTCTCGCCCCCTCCTCGTCACCTTCCTCGTTCCCTCCTCGTCCCCCTCCCCTCCTCTCTCCCCTCCGCCCCAAGGGCCTAACAGCCAGGGCGAGGAGTGAGGGATGTCACCAGCAGAGAGGGAGGGAAGTGAAGGGTAAGAAGGGACAGAGGGGGGGAGGGGGGAGGGGGGGAGACGCAGGAAGGCCCCTGATAGTTTGGTTTCGCATTCGGTTTGCATAAGGGCGGTTTTGAGTGTAAAGCCAAAAAACGAAAAAAAAAGTTGAATCGAGCGACTCAGAGGTTTAAACTCGATAGAAAATAGAGAGAGAGAGAAAGGGGGAGGGAGGGAGGGAGGGAGAGACAGAAATACAGCGAGACAGACAGACAGACAACGACAGAGACAAGGAAAGAAAAGGACAAATAGACAGGCTGAGAAAAAGAAAGAGAAAAGGCACAGAGGAAGCCAGTGAGAGTGAACGAAAGTGCGAGAGAGAGAGAGAGAGAGAGAGAGAGAGAGAGAGAGAGAGAGAGAGAGAGAGAGAGAGAGAGAGAGAGAGAGAGAGAGAGAGAGAGAGAGAGAGAGAGAGAGAGAGAGAGAGAGAGAGAGAGAGAGAGGGAGAGACAGGTAGAGATAGGGCAATCAAAATTCGGTTATCCTCCGCTTCCTACCCCTCCCTGGAGATTCCTGTCTGACAGCCTCCCCGTTTGCTGGTGGATTCCCGGATTCCAGATGGATTCCGAATTCCGGAGGGCTGTATATAGCCTTGGCTGATGGCGGGGAATTCATTTTGTAGTATGTATCTGCGATAGAAATACATATCTATATTTTCACATTCTCTTTCTGAAATTGTATTTCTAAACTGAAGTTCGGTGAGCGTGTTGCTCTCTGCATCTCAGAGCTCGGACAAGCTTTCTGGTGTGTGTGTGTGTGTGTGTGTGTGTGTGTGTGTGTGTGTGTGTGTGTGTGTGTGTGTGTGTGTGTGTGTGTGTGTGTGTGTGTGTGTGTTAGTGGGTGGGTGGGTGTGTAGATAGATAAATTGATAAATAGACAGACAGATACAGAAAAAAATATATATGAAAAAAAACTCAAAAAGAGAAGATAGTAAGAATTAATATTATATAATCCGATGTATTGATTAGCTACGTTAGTATCCCAGATAAAACGTGCAATATCCATGTGTCATAAAAACAATAAAAAGAGATAGTAAAACAGACTGAGAGTGGTAGATAGATATATGAGAGAGAGAGAGAGAGAGAGAGAGAGAGAGAGAGAGAGAGAGAGAGAGAGAGAGAGAGAGAGAGAGAGAGAGAGAGAGAGAGAGAGAGAGAGAAAGAAAGAGAGATGGAGAGATAGAAAAACAAACTGAAAATTACACATTCGTTCAATAATGAGACACCAAAAGCATGCCAGACGAAATGGTGTGTAAATGCAAAGTCTTTGTACACGAGAGCACGACAGTGTGATAAAACACTTAACATGCATTGCAGACGTCACAGCTCAACGGGGGCTGTGTGGTGCGTAAATGTATGACAGGGTCCTGTAGCTTTTACCAGACCCTGACAGATGCATGCCTAATGCTTGGAGACAGGGGGAGAGAGGGAAGTGGAGAAGGTGGAGGAAGAAGGAGGGAGGAAGGAGGAAGGAGGGAGGTGTAGAAGGAAGGAGGTGGAAGTGGGGAAAGAGGGAGATGGAGAAGGAGGAGGAGGAAGGAGGGAGGTGGAAAAGAAGGAGGAGGAAAGAGGGTGATGGAGGTAGGAGGGAGGTGGAGAAAGAGGAGGAGGTAAGAGGGAGGTGGAAAAGGAGGAGGAGGAAGGAGGGAGGAGGAGGGGGAGGAAGAGGAGGAAGAGGAGGAAGGAGGGAGGTGGAGAAAGAGAAGGAGGAGAAAGGAGGGAGGAGGAGGAGGAGGAAGGGAGAGGTGCGCAAGCGATAGGAGGAGAAGAAAGAAGGTAAAGGTGGAGGAGGAAGAGCCGGAGGAGTAAAATGAGGGGGAAAAGAATGGGGAAGTGAACGGGCAATAGGAGGAGAATGAGGAAAGAAGAGGCGAAGGAGGAACAGGTGAAGGTTAAAAAGAAAGAGACAGACGAGAAATAAAGAGATGAAGGTGGAAGAAGAAAATGCGAAGAACGAGTAAAGAAAGGAAGAGAAGAGGAGCAGAAAAGAGTGGATGTTCTAGGAAAGGGGGGAGGGGGCAAAGGGGAGAGGAAGAGGGGAGAATGTATAACGAATAATGTAAGGGTGCAACAGAGAGGGAGAAAATAGGGGAAGATGGAATAGAGAAAAGGTGAGAAAAGAAGAAGGGTGAGCAAAGCCACAGCAGAAATCACAGAAAAGGAAAATAAGAGAATAAAGAAGGAACGAAAATCAAGGGGGAAAAAATGAAAAGAAGAAAAGAAGAAAAAGAAAGAGAGAGAAAAAAAACAGGAAAGAGAAAGAAACAAGAAAAGAAAACAAGAAAAGAAAAAAAAAAACGATAAAAAAAGGGAAATAGAAAAAAAAGGGAGATACCGTTTCCCAAGA
>NC_051390.1:35718588-35721088 GCF_015228065.2 Penaeus monodon
CTGAAGTGCTTGCCTTTTCAAAAAAAAAAAATGGGTACTTGTACCCCGAAAAAATAAAAATGCAAATGAGTACCCCGATAGTTAGACAATCCAAACAACCATGAAAAAGTGACGACCGTCAACTCCCTTTGAAGACGTTGCCGAAAAGAAAGACTAAAAGAAAATGGAAATTAAAGACAAGGACATGAAGAAAACCCGATAATACACAGTTTTAGGGGAAACTGTGTATTTCGGACTGTACAGATTTACGAAATTTTTGAGAAAAAAAAAATCTTTATTTTCTTGGCGACTTCAACGCCATCCTAGTAATGAGACTGGACTTTAAAATTCGTCCTATGGTTATGAAAATAACCAAGTTCGCATTAACTGTCCCAGAAACTTTACAAGGATTCGGTCCTCACACACACTGGCTCGCGGGACTCAGCTGCAAATTTCTCCGGGATTTAAACGCGAGGCGGCTGGACTTTGGGGAACCAGCCTCCGGCGGCTCGTGTGGTGCTGACCGCGGCTCGTGCAGTCGCGCCGGAGCCGAGAGGGTGAGGCGCAAGGCGACCGGGGCGGCAGCCACTCAGGGGCCTCGTCCCCGCATGGACCAGGGGTGGCTTTCACAAAAGGTCTAAGACTGTTCTTAGCGATTTCATCTACTGATAATCGATTGCAATAAGACGATAAGGTAAATATGACAATAAATCTTGCTTATATCATGACAGTAATATTACACATTAAGTATATCTAAATGTGATGTAGCATCCCTACGCTTACTGTCATTGCATCAGCTGTAAAGGCGGGGGCCGCTATTTGTATTTTTTAATAAAAAAACAACAATAAAATGCAAAAGACGGCTCAGTTAACGTTTGCTTATTTATCAAAAGAGGACTCGAAAATTTGCATAAGGACAAGTTAAAGACAGTCCTTATGCCTATGAACAAAATTAAAGCCTTTCCTTGTGGAATATAAGAAACGACTAAATTAACGTTTGACAATAAATCACAAGCGTCTCCCGATTTCTCTATTAAATTCGATACAGAATTATCTTTAAATTCGTGTAAAATTCCATTGCAATTTTAAAGACCGTCCTTACGCGCGCGAGACACCCACATCTGTCCTAAAACTTCGGCCGACTCTTAGATAAAAACTGCCCTAGATATTTTCGTGGCGAGTCATAGCCAAATTTGCCGAGTTAAAGACATTTGAAGATAACCACACACCAGTAATGGCAAATAGACTCTGGAGGCCCATTCTGATATATTGCCAACCATTTATTGATCGTTTTCTACTTATTTACAGCAATTTTCCATTCGAAAATACAAATGGCGCCGCGCGGCTTCACAGCCGCAGACAGCAGACAACAAACCTTTGGTTGACCGAATTTTAGTTGTATATATAAAACCTGTAATACTATTGTCATCATAGAAGTAAGATTTATTACAGCATGTAGTTTTAACATATTACTGCAGTCAATTATCTCCATAGAGTCTATAACGATGTAAATGTTTATTTTATTACCCACATTAAGTGATATGTGGCATGGCGCCAATCATACATAAAATCATCATCATTATAATAATAATGATAATAATAATAATTATAATAATTATAATAATTATAATAATTATAATAATAATAATAATAACAATAATAATAATAATAATAATAATAGTAATAACAACATCAATAATGATAATAATAACGATAACAATAATAATGATCATAACGATAACAATAATAATGATAATGATAACGCTAACAATAATAATGATAATTATAACGATACCAATAATAACACTAACCCATCACCACCAACTACAACAATAATAACAATGATATTAATTATAATGATAATGATGATGATGGCGATGACGATTATGATAATGAGACCGCCAATCAACAACAATTTACAAACAATACTTACATGAGTAAAAACTCGAACATTATCTTCACTCCATAAAAAAGTGTCACCATCCTCCACCTTCGTCCATTTCGCCTAATCCTTTTCCTGCATTTAACCCTCCCCTCTCCCTGTCCCCTCATCCAATCTCCTCCTTTCCCCTTACCTCTTTCTTCCTGCCTCTTCCTTGTTCCTTTCCTTTCTCCCCCCTCTCTCTTTCTCCTTTCATCCTTCTCTTAACTCGTCTTACCTCCACCCGTCCACTTTCCTTTCTCCATGATTCTTAATCTTCCACATCCTCACTTTCTTATTATTATTTTCTTCCTCCTGTATTTCTAATCCGTCTTCTCTCTTTCCCCCAATCCTCGCTTTCTCCTTCCTCTGCCCCTTTCCCCAATTCTTCCTCTCTCCTTCCCCCAATCATTCCTCTCTTTTTTCCCCCAATCCTTCTTGTCTTTCCCCCAATCCTTGATCTCTCCTTCCCCCAATCATTCCTCTCTTTTTCCCCAAATCCTTCTTGTCTTTCCTCCATTCCTTGCTCTCTCTTTCTCCCAATCATTCCTCTCTCCTTGCCCCACTCCTTCTTGTCTTAATCTCGATGCTTCCCCTCTC
>NC_051390.1:35736088-35738588 GCF_015228065.2 Penaeus monodon
TTACTATTATTATTATTATTATTATTATTATTATTATTATTATCATTGTTGTTGTCATTATTATTATTATTATTATTATTATCATTATTATTATTATTATTATTATTATTATTATTATTATTATTATTATTATTATTATCATTATTATTATTATTATTGTTGTTGTTGTTGTTGTTGTTGTTGTTGTTGTTGTTGTTGTTGTTGTTGTTGTTATTATCATTATTATTATTATTATTATTATTATTATTATTATTATTATTATTATTATTATTATTATTAATATTATTATTATTATTATTATTATTATTATTATTATTATTATTTTATTATTATTATTATTATTATTATTATTATTATTGTTTTTTTTTTTGTTGTTGTTGTTCTTTTGTTTTTTGATATTATAACTGTTGATGTAATAATTTATTATCATTATTGTTATAATAAATATTATCATTATTATTATAGTTTATTCTTATTATTAACAATATCATTATTACCATTATTACCGTCATTTTTATTATTATCATTATTACTGTTATTTCTATTATTATCATTATTATTACTATTAATATCATTATTACTATTATTGTTATTATTATCATTATTGTTGTTATTATCATTAATAATATTATCATCACAATTAGTATCATTATTGTTATTATTATTATTGTTGTTGTTGTTGTTGTCATTGTTATTATTATTATCATTACTATTATTATTGTTATTATCATTATTATCATTATTATCGTTATTGATGTCATTGTTATTGTTTTTGATATCACTATCACTATTGTGATAACGATGAGTTTCTTGTCGATTTTGTTGTTATTAGTGTTGCAATTATTATTGTAATGATTATTATAACTGCTTTTATTGTTATAATAATAACAATGATAATGCTACCACACATATCATTATTTTTGTTTTTATGTTATCACCAATGCCTCGTCTTTATTATTTTCATTGTAACAAAAACAGCTACAGCAATGAAAATAGTGGTGCTTGATTCCCCCATCCCTGCCCCACACTATCTCAGATCTCAATAACGATAACTCATTCTCAAGATCATCGGTTTAAAGTGAAATTCTAAAGGCCAAAATTATGAAGCGCATGGCCAAACACATGATCATCGCAATCTCTCTTTCCTTCTTCGAGTCAAGTGCAAAAATTGTGAAATATTCATGAGTCGTCATTGTCAACACTTGTGACTGCCTAGAACCGGGAAATACTAGAGGAAAATATACTTTTTACCTCGATATGTCATGATTTTTTTTTATTTTAGGTGCTCCCCTCATGGCGTTCTCTCATCATTGTTTCTCCTCATGACGTATTCTCATAATGACTTTTACATCTCATGAAGTCACCTCTTCATCTTGTTTTCCTCACGCTGGCTCCTACTCATAAAACCCTTTATTCTTATCCTCATAACTTATTCTTCTCATGACACACACCCTACCTCCCCCCCTCTCTCTCTCTCTCTCTCTCCCGCATCTGTACCGCATGTCATGAAATTCGCCACAAAAGGTAATTGTGCCCTTTCTCCCTCCCCTACATTGCCCTTCACAGCAAGTGGCGAGGGTGCTGGGCGGCGCATGGGGTCTGATGCCGCTTTTTCTGACAGTGAGATCACGGGTTGTTCGGGATACTTAGTTTTTTATTCCTTGTTGTTACCTATTGCGAAGAAAAGAAAAGAATGGATGAAAAATAAGTAAGAGAGAGAGAGGGGGGGGAGAGAGAGAGAGAGGGGGGGAAAGAGAGAGAGAGGGGGAGAGAGAGAGAGAGAGAGAGAGAGAGAGAGAGAAAGAGAAAGAGAAAGAGAAAGAAAAAGAGGGAGAGAGAGAGGGAGGGAGGGAGGGTGGGGGGGGAGGGAGGGAGGAGAGAGAGAGAGAGAAGAGAGAGAGAGAGAGAGAGAGAGAGAGAGAGAGAGAGGAGAGAGAGAGAGAGAGAGAGAGAGAGAGAGGAGAGAGAGAGAGAGGAGAGAGAGAGAGAAGAGAGAGAGAGAGAGAGAGAGAGAGGAGAGAGAGAGAGAGAGAGAGAGAGAGAGAGAGAGAGAGAGAGAGAGAGAGAGAGAGACGTTAATCAGCTTTCATCACTACTGCAAGCAGCCCACAGCAAGGGGAAGCTGGTGCAATAACTCGCGAGTAAAATGGAATAACATCAGGGCTCCTCTTCATCTCAGACATGGTCCCTCTGCGGTGGCTACGTGACTCACACACTTCGGGCCTGACCCTCATAACTCAGTGTGTCTCATTCCCTTACCGGCACTATTAAACTTTACGAGTCTATTGTGAGACGTTTTGCCTCTTCTACATCATAATTCCATACGGTATAACTTTCTAAGGCAATGGCAATAATGCTAATGTGGTTTCATTCGTGAAAAGGACATTGGCACAACTCCTTACTAATACAACGTTGCAGTTGTGTTATGTCCTGTCTACGCTATGAAATATTGTAATGTTAAGTGTCACACTCTGCAACACTGCAATATCTCCTGTTGTTG
>NC_051390.1:35756088-35793588 GCF_015228065.2 Penaeus monodon
GGACATGACGGCCAAATACAGCGTTGGGTGTTGTTTCTCTTGTTCTGTGCGATCTCTGAGACAGGAATAATGATAATAATGCATATGATATATGTTTTTTACATACATGTTGGCTGAAAAGTACAAAAAAATACAAAAGCGGAATGGAACGATGAAATCATTAATGTGTGTGTATGGCTTTCATCACAGAGAGAATCCATACAGCTTTTCCCAACAAAAGCTCTATCCTAACCGAGGAACGTCGCTTCCCAAAATCATCAAAATCATGCTCACAACACCGAACACTGTATATGTCACCATGCTTTGCACACTGCGCCTGTATCACTTTTACCTGATTGAACAGTGAGTAGCAAGCAGGACACGTTTGTCTGACTGTCATAAGAACACCTACAAAATGTTTACAAACTTGTTTCCACGTTTCGCTTCCACGGCCTGTTCGAGCAACGAAAACCATACGATCATGAGTGTCTAGACTAGATGACTCTCTGCCAGGTAGCACAGGCCTCCTTGTATGCCAACATCAATATATATATTTATGAGAGAAAAAAATATCCATGCTTAATTCACAGTGATGTTCATTGACCAAAGAGATCATAATGCACCAGTAGCAAGACATGAGAAGAAAGGAGTCGTGAACTCCACTACCTTACTCATTTATTTTACCTAGAAATTTCTCTTGTAATCCAGACGAAGTGTAGAAGAGCTTCAGATGATGATGATTTAATGATATGTGAACAAAAGCATACTATACAACCAATGGGGTGGAAGGAAATCGAGACCAAATGAAGTGGATGCGTAAATCACCTGAACGCCCGAAGGACATCATACCGAAGAGATCAGAGGAAGGACGGCAGAGAGAGACAGGGGGGGGGGGGCACGAAAAGCAACCAACTAGTTTTCAAAACACAGGTTGTGACCAAGTACATCAGTATAACAAACGATTAAAATGTATCGCAAGTAGAAAACATACATACACCACTCTGGATTCACCAGTAAGAAAAAAAGAGGGTTATGGGGGTTTCACTGGGGTAATTATTTATATATATATATATAACATAGTGGAGGACACCACGTAATCCTCGGCTCGCCAATCCGACCCAGCAAAGACCTCGAATCTCCAGGGCCTTCACGAGTCCCCTCCTTCGGCAGCCGAGGTCAACCTGGGTCTTCTCCAGTTTGTGCTTGGTGGTGACAGCTGAATAACATTTTTTTTTTTTTTTTGCATTTTTACTACAACAGCCTTGTTTTAGAGCGTCCTGTGTATCGGGGGGAAATATTCACTCCATCAAGCTACTCGACACGGGAATAGCCGGATGGGTCGACTCTTGGATGTTCAGGTTTTTGGAGAAAAGAAATACAGACAATAACAAAAACTGAAACAAAAGATTTTTCTCAAATCTACATTTTTTTCTTCTTCTTAACCGGGACTAAAATAAGTAAATTTTTAAAAATAAAATATCTAAACTTTCTTTTTTGGTGAGAAAATAAACTATAAGAGAAAGAGTGAGCAACTCGAAAAAAAAAAAAAAAATCCAAAAAACCAAAAACAAAAGAGAGATGCAGCCATAGAATATTCGTTGTGGAAAAAAAGGAAAGTAAAAACCCACGAACAGTCAGCTGACCATTTTCACTGCGAAGGATACCGTTACTGTAGCAAATCACGTCGGATTTTACACTCGGATGGGGAGTCACGCCCATAATATTTCAATGAGAATATCTTACGTTTTTTCTTTTTTCTCTCTACCAGGAACGTTGACCAGTTTGTTGGAGGTAAGACAGTGACAAAGACGTAGTTCTACAGGAGAAGGAAACGAGGGACTGAAGTAACAGCTGAAATCAGAGGAACGGGAGAAAGAGGGAGAAATATGGGAAAAGGGGATAAAGTAAACAGATAAAAAAAAAATCCAACCCCATAAGGGAAAAGACAAAGACAAAAAAAGGAAAAGAGGAAAGTACAAAAAAGGGGAAACCAAGGGGAATCCTGACATGAACCACTGAGAAAACCGCTGTTCAAGAGGGAAAAAAAACTTCCTGAAAATCGCACGCTGCTTCGCCACTCGCATTTTTTTTTTCTTTTTAGACGGTATATAATTTCTACATATCGATCTGTTAACTAATTTCCTATTTTCGCATATCTTGTTTCAATCACATCTGGTGAGAAAAAAAAACGAGACATCAACAATAACAAAAGATCAAAGAACGAAACGAAACGAAACGAAACGAAAGCAAAACATCGCCTTTTGGCTCCTTCAAATAATTAGATTCACTATTAATAAATTCGATCATCGTCGTTGATGCCCTGCTCCCCCCCCCCTAAAAAAACGAAAATTAAATAAAGAGAAAAAAGAGGTTTGGAATGACTTGAAGTATATATGATCGGTCTGTCAGTCAAAACAGCGACACTGGCGAAAGAGGAAGGAAAGATCTAGAATATATTCGGGATTGGTTCAGAGATAAGGCAAGGATTAGGTAATAAAAGGACTGGGATAAGGACTGGGTACTAGGGTGATTCAGGGATAAGGATTAGGGTTGTGCGAGAGTCGGGATTGGGGTCAGGAACAGGTTTCGACCAAGACAACAAGAGGCGATTTCCTTTGCACGACTAGATCGCAGACACCGGGTTCGAGCCGCCGGAAACGGAAAACGGCTTTCGGGAGGACTGAAACGAGAGGTGGATCATTCGTATGGTAATACTACTGGAAATGATTCGGGGGAGGATTATAAATCGACAGTGGCAGTAGTGGTGGTAGTAGTAGTAGTAGTAGTAGTAGTAGTAGTTACGGCAGTCGTAGTAAGCATTAAAAAAAAGTAAAAGTAACCGTGACTATTGAATAACAAACGGAATCATTAATACCTTCCTCTCCCCCACGTTGATCCGGGGAATTGCAACCGACCCGAACGGAGAGGCGAGTCGCAGCAGACAGCGAATCCCGTGGCACCTCCTGCAGAGCCAACGAGGAGCCAGGGGGAAGCGAAGTGGGGAAAAGGGGGTGGAAGGGTGAAGTGGGGGTGAAGGGGGGGGTGAAGGCAGGAGGTTTGGTAAGACTAAGAGCAAGAAGATCCTGAGGTGGCAGCGGCGGCGGCGGCGGCAGCGGCGACGCGTAAAAGGAACTCCCATCCTGTGATCCACGACCTGGCATGAAGGAGGCGATATTGTACTCTCTCAGGAAGACGCGGGCGATGATGCCGGCTAAGTTTGCTAGAAGGTTCTTTGACTGCTAGTTTCTTGTTCTTTTGCACAGTAAGTAGTCCAAAAGAAGAACTGAAGAAGATTACGATAATGTTTCTAGTAGTTTTTTTGTTTCTATAAATATGGTTTTCTAGAAATCTATGATGAAAGTGTTATTTCTTTAACAGCAGAGAGCGTGGCCGCTGCTGTCGAACTGATGATCAAGATTCCAAACAACTAGAGGGTTCTAGAAACACTAAGAGGGTTCTCAGAAACAGATTAAAAAATAGTCATTAACGACTAATATCTACTTTCTGTGGTGACACTGAAGTTGTAGCTGGTGATTTTAATATTATCCTTTAACAGCTAAACGAAGACAAAATCCAACTTTCTGCATCTGTTTTTCTCTCTCATTCTCTTATGCCTAAATGATGTACAAATCTCTCACCCTTCCAACTGACCAGGAATACACATAATAACTTCCTTACGCCTGCAACTAAGAGAGAGGCTCATGCAACCTCGGACTACACACAGTACACGCGAGCGAAGTCTCAAGTACCCACAAGACAGCTGTGACAAAGAGGCCGTGCACTGGATTACTGGTTTAGCTGATGCCGGCACTCTTCTTCCTTCTAAACTTGCTTCGAGTAGATAATTCGTCAAACATGACAAATAACGACGGAGTACATTATAAAACACCTACAAAAAATTCTCCTTATTGCTCTAATTCACCATTCAAGAGAGTCTCGAGTTCTTCTGAGGCCTCTGGAACCATGGAACGGTTTTTTGAAAGTTTTTTTTTCTTCTTACATTCGGATAACGCTACCTAGAAATGCAAGAGGGCGCTGGGGACTACCTCCGTCCCACTCGACCAATGGCGTCTCCAAGTAGTGTCTACAAACCTCCCCTGGGTGTACAAAAGGTGATGAGGAGGGGAGGGCGGGGGAGAACTCTCGAAGAAAGTGTATGCAAAGTGGACTCCTTCCTTGTGGTACAAAATATTCAACAATAATGGGTTTTCGGAGAGAACCTTGCATACACCCCGATGTTTCCCCTAATCAGTGTCCAGTATATATAGAGAGAGACCACCCACAACATTCCCGTAGGACAAACTTTTTTTTAAAACTTACAGCCATCAAATCAAAACACCAGTTAGGACGTTACAAAAACACAATTATGAACAATCAGTTTACAAGGAACAACAGGGGGGGGGGGAGGCAAGCAATACAAATAGTATTACATTTGGATTATGAGAAAGCTATCACCAGATCTGTCAAGAGCCTCATTGTTGTTTACCCTTAATGTTATTCTATAAGAGTTACCCTATAGCACTGAGTTGGTTACAGAGAGAAATAAAAATGTTACAAAAGCACATGAATGGCTGTTATTGACAGGATCCAACACTGTGACGGCCATTTCTCACGAGTGAAGAGCAGTTCTCAAGGGGTTCTGGCGAGCAATGGAAACCACTTGGCGGCTTCCTTTAATCTCGTTTTCTTTTAATGAAACCGCCTTCGAATCACTTTCCGATCATGAGAACGACGGGGTTCACAGTCTTAGCCGATGACACTATATTACGAGACATGAGATAATGCAGTTACTAAAAAAAAGGAGAACGTGTGAGAGGAATTATCTGTCCGTCCATCTGGAGGCCCTTCGGCGCGATGCACTTTCCTAAATGACAACACTGCGAAAGTGCACCGTCAGAAGCTGCTGGCGACGTCGGAAGCGCTAAATTCTCTCACACCGTAATGGTAATGCGCCGTACCTGCAGATTTTTCATTTACTTACTTAGGAAAGACAGAGGGTATATGTGTAATGTATGTGTGTATCCGACGATCGGCAGTCTATGGTGATACAAACCTCGAGGCATTCGGTACGCGAAGCCGGCCTCCTGTGACTCTGTGACCACGTCCATGCGCGGCGCTTGACGAGGCGCGTTCCTGCGGCCTCGCGCCGCGCCGCCGCATGGAGACGGCCCCGCCGCGGCGCCCAGCTTCGCACCTCGCGCCCCCGGGCTCGCATCGTTGCATTAATACTAGTACAAAAAGTCGATTACTATATATATTCATATATATCATTCATATATGAAAAACCGGGTGGTTTAGTGGGTGGAACCTGTTTTGGAGGGCGCTGGGACGATGACAGTGCTGCGCAGAGCCCCGTCACAAAAATAATACATCTTTTCCGTTGTGCGCAAGACAGATCCTCAGAGTAACTGGCTGAGACTTGGTGAGTTGGAGGCTCGGCCGGGGAGGTGGTGTGATGCTTTAAACAAGCCAACTCTGTCGCAGAAATACCAACAGGAAAAGCGGGAGAAATATCAACAAGAGTGAATTGAGTCACTTCTAAAAGATTTGAAAAAAAAAAAAAAAGTTTGGACTTACACTCTAATGTAGACAACAGCTCCTTTTTTGCCCAGGCCCTTCAGTTGTGTACTGCATGAATCGTGTAGAAACGTTTTTAAAGACTAAATGCCCATTACGATGCGTTGTGGAAAACGTTGTTGATCAATTAACATACGTTTTTTTTATTCTTTTCTTTTTGGAATAACCTGAACATACAGACTAGAGATAAGGGGTTGGGGGCTATGGGGGTGGGGGGTATATGGACCTAATTCTTTAGAGGTAAAATTACTCCGCTCATTGACAAGAGAACGAAGCTTGACTCGGCCTCGTCTAGCCTTCCTCAGCGAAGTCATAACCCGCGCCATGGAGCGATTACGAACACTGGGACATTAAGCTTCGGCCCTCGGTGGCTTCTCCCTTCGTACGCTTTTATTCTTGGGACTCGACCCCAAGCGATACCACAGATTCCAAAGTACTGATGGTCGAGGATGCCATTGCCACCACTTGATCTTTATAGAGAGGATGAGATCTCACCCAGGATCGCCCTGAGGGTGCCATCACCTGATTTTCTCGTTATTTCTTCTAGTTAAGTTACCTGTCTCGTTTTCTTTTCATTTTTTCACTTCTCCGCCCTGACTGAATAATGAATCCCGGATGTGGCAATATTCTGTAAAGGTCGATTCAAGTGATGCCAATGGCACAGGCACCATGTTTACTACAAGTTTGTTTTGCATTGTTTTTTGTTTATGGGCAGTTGACATGGAGTCCAAGGGTTTTGGCTTTAGAAAAATGCTTCAACTGCTATGGTATAAAATGATGAAATGAAGTGATTTATGTAGTCACTATGGCGATGAAATGACAACATAACAGATCAGCTCATAAAAAGGAAATGCACTTAACATTATGTCCTATGACGGGTGTTGTACAGGTGAAAAACGCAAAGTCTTGTCTTCATTGTACACCTGCTTATCACACCTGCAGAACTGGCACTTGCAACACTATTGTGGCATTTTTATATAGGTTTACATGACTAAAAATTGAATACATTGAAAAAAAGAAGTCAATCATCTTATATATCATGATTCCTATGAGTAGTAACTTATGTATAACATAAAGAATCACACAGTGAAATGTGAGTCACATCACTACTCTAGCACACATGTTGCTTCACTCCACAGTCGCCGCCAACGCCCAAGCACTTGACTCGCGCTCGCAGACGCCGAGGAGATCACCGCCGCCTCTGGAGGCCGGCGTCGCTGGTCGCCCGCAGGCGTCGGCCGCTGGCCACGCCTGCTGGCCACGCCTGCTGGCCACGCCTGAAGGCCACGCCTGCTGGCTCCTTGCAATATCAAACAAACTCGACTCAGCGGGCAACAGGGTCTCCTGCTGCCGGGCGCCGGCGAGCTCAGCAGTTGATGATGCCGATGTCGGCCCAGCAGTCGTTGCTGACGCCGATGTCGCTCAGCATGTCCGACACGTCCGAGAACTCGAAGTGGGAGCCCGAGGACGTCGATACGGCGTCGAAATCCAGGTCCGAGTTGATCTCGTCCACCTCGACCTTGAAGTCCGTCGGCATCTGCAGCAGGTCGGTGAGGGAGTCGAGGTCGGCCAGGGTGGACTCCGAGGGCGGCTCCTGCTTGATGTCCAGGGGCTCCATCTTGATGGGCGGAGGGTCGGCGGCGCGGGACGCCGACAGGGAGCTGGGCAGGAAGGGGCGCGGGGCGAATACCTCGTCGCGGACCGTGTGGCGTTTCCGGCTGTACAGCAGCACGTCCTCCTTGGTGTCGACGTCGTCGTCCTTGTCGTCGTGGTCGTGGTCGTCGTCATCGTCGTCGTCGTCGTCGTCGGCCGAGGTGACGGTCGTGGACGACACGAGCGACTCAGGCCGCAGCGAGGTGAGCCCCGGCGCGCTCTCGATGGTGTAGAGGCCGTAGAGGAAGGGCTCCTTGCCCGGCGAGGGGCTGGTGGACGCGGCGCGGCTGCTACTCCTGCTGGTGGTGCTCACGTGGCTGTCGTACAGGGAGGCGCTCTCGGGCGAGGCGGGCATCTCGTGGGGCGTGGCGGGCACCTCCGCCGGCGACGTGCACTGCGAGATGGGCACGTACATGGTGTTGCGGATCGAGTCCTTGAACTTCTTGTCGATTTTGAGCTTGAGCTTGAGCTTGTTGTGGTTGATGGCGGAGATGCCGGTGGTGAACTGCGCCCGCGACGGGTCGGCGGTCAGCTTGACGGCCTTCAAGGCGGTGCTGCCGGCGCTGCTCGCCTTGTCCTTGGCTTTGGTGACCCGCCCCTTCTCCACCGACTTGGCGCTGCTGCCGGACTTTGTCTTCTTGCGAGGCCGGTATTTATAGTCGGGGTACTCCTGCATGTGCAGCTGCCGCAGCCGCTCCGCCTCCTGGATGTACGGCTGCCGCTGGTCCTCCGTCAGATTCTTCCACCGCTTCCCCAGCTGCTTGGAGATCTCGGCGTTGTGCATGTCCGGCGCGAACTTGACGATCTCGCGTCGCTCCATCTGTGACCACACCATGAAGGCGTTCATGGGCCGCTTCACGTGGTTCGGGTTGTGCTTCTTCGTCTGCAATGGGAGAAGCGTTCGTTAGGGAAAGGCTTGGCGCGGGGTTCACTCACATTAGTGCCACAAGGCCCATAACACATGTGAGGAATATAAAAAACTATACATTGTGATAGGAGAGAAAAATATCTGAACACACGGACACAGACCCAGACCCAAACACAGACACAGACACACACACACACACGAGATTTACGAACAGCTGGCACACCTGGGAGGCGAGCAGCAAAAGCAAATGCAACAGAAAATACAAATCCACGTTCGGTACGAAAGTGGGAGGAAAATGGGATGGCGGGAACATAAACAGGTAAAGAGATCAGAGTTGACAGCTGGTAGAAAGAAATCAAAGAGAAAATGGTGAATAAGAGGAAAGAATGGAAGATGGAGATGAAGAGGAAGAGAGGAAGGGAGAGGGACGGGAGAGAGGGAGCAAGAGAGATCGAGAGATAGATATACAGACAGAGACAGATAGAGGGAGATGGAGAGATATAGATAGATAGTTAAACAGATAGACAGAGTGAGAGATATGAATAAATAAATAAAGAACGATCGAGAGAAACAGAAAAGGGAGACAGAGCGAGCGAGCGAGCGAGCGCAAAGGCACCTAAGCCACAACTGGGCCTCCAGCTCGCAGCCTCCACCACTCATAAGGATTAAGGGATCTCCCTCTGTAAACACACGCGAGACCTAGGAAACTCGCGCCGCCTCTGCCTCCTCCTCTCTCTCCTCCTGTGCTTCTTCTTCTTCTTCTCCTCCTCCTCCTTTATCCTCCCCTCTGTCGCCACCTCGGAGCCCCCAGCCCTAAACTCGGTGCCCAGCTAAGGCCACTGCAGCGCCTCCTTAGGGATATTTCGCGTGGTGCCCGTGACGCAAGCAGGGGCGTCGGGTGCGGCATCCGAAGCGAATGCGGAATCTTGTCACCAGATGCAGTCCCTGGCGCCGCTGCGGGAGTCACTCCACTGGACACGCCGGCAGAAATAAGAGGGTGGGGGGAGGGGTGGGGGTGGGGGGCTTTAAGGACACCTTTGAGGAGCGATATTCATAAACATTTAGGCACAAGTGGAAAATTCATAGAAGGCGAAGACGATGAAGATCGAGGCACAGTTAATGCGATATACAGAAGATGGGAAGAAGGAAGATAGGGAGGGGGGGGGGGGAAGAGGGAGGGAAAGCAGATGAAGAAACGGGCATCGGAAAGAGAGAGGAGGGACGGGATAAGGGATAAGGGAGAGACACAAGAAAGCAGACACAGGAGAAGCACGAGGACATAAACACGAGGGCCGCTGCAGGAGGATCCCCGGGCCCGAGTCCTGAATGGCGAAGGCGGTGGGGAACAATGTACAGGAAGACGAGGGGGAGGAACAGGGAACACACGCGACGGGGGGAGGGAGGGACGGGGAGGGGGAGGGAGGAGAAGGGACGGGGAGGGGGAGGGAGGAGAAGGGACGGGGAGGGGGAGGGAAAGGGACGGGGAGGGGGAGGGAGGAGAAGGGACGGGGAGGGGGAGGGAGGAGAAGAGACGGGGAGGGAGGAGAAGGGACGGGGAGGGGGAGGAGGAAGAGAAGGAAAGCGAGAAGAAAGGATGCTGAAAGGAAACCGTAGAGGAAAACCCGAGTAGGTTCAGGAGGAAAGGGAAGGGGAGGTGGCAGAAGGAGGGAGAGAGGGAGGGAGGGAGGGAGGGAGGGAGGGAGGGAGGGAGGGAGGGAGAGAGAGAGAGAGAGAGAGAGAGAGAGAGAGAGAGAAGAGAGAGAGAGAGAGAGAGAGAGAGAGAGAGAGAGAGAGAGAAGGAGAGAGAGAGAGAGAGAGAGAGAGAGAGAGGAGAGAGAGAAGAGAGAGAGAGAGAGAGAGAGAGGGGGGGGGTCGAGATACTAGGAAGGAGAGGACAGATGGATAAGGGAGAGGAGACGGAGGGAGGCGTGAGGGAGAGAAAGAGAGAGGGAGGGGGGGGGGGAGGAAAGGTGGGCGGACAGACGGGAGGAGCGAAAACCGTGTAGAAATGGAGAAATGAAATTGGAATGCGGATATGAAGGAACCAAACGAAAAAAAAGAGAGAAAAAGGGAAATATCTGAAAACCGATAACACCCTCTCTCTCTCTCTCTCTCTCTCTCTCTCTCTCTCTCTCTCTCTCTCTCTCTCTCTCTCTCTCTCTCTCAAAGAAAACGATGTAGAAGAAGAAGAGGAGAAGAAGAAGAAGAGGCTCCTTCTCGGGCCGAGGGATCACTTTTCAAGCCTACAGCCCCCCCCCCACTCACCCACCCAGCCTGTCAGAGCCCCCCCCCCACCCCTCCCTCCTTTAATCGAAAAACCCCCCCTTTTCCCCAAAAAAAAAAAGACGCCCCCCCCAAACACCAACTTCCTCTTCCCCTCCCCCTCTCGGGCTCCGTCGCTCAGCGCTCTCACTGTTGTTTGTGTCATATTTTAGTGGTGGTCGCTGTAAAGCAAAGAAGGCGGAGGTGGAGAGGGGAATGACGGAGATGGAGGCGGAGGAGGAGGAGGAGGAGGAGGAGGAGGAGGAGGGGAGGAGGAGGAGGAGGAGGAGGGGGGAGGAGGAGGTGTTGGAGACGGAGATGGCGGTGAAGATGGAGGTAGAGATGGAGGCGGAGAGGGAGGAGAGGGGGGGTCATGCGGGTAAGAGGTCCCGGGGAATGGCTGGATGATAAAGGGCATGAGTTACAATCCTCGTTTGATGCCTCGCCTCGCTCTCGTTCTCTGGCACTATCGCGTTACGCCATTCTGTGGGGAATTAATCTATGAGCCGTGTCACGCCGTGCACGGCCCCCCCCCGTCCTAACCCTTAGACCTCCTCTCTGTTTTCCTTTCTCCTCCTTATTTTTCTTCTTCCCTTTCATTCTCCTTTCTCCACTTTCTCTATTTCTAAGGTGGCTAAGACGTATATATATTATGTATATATGCATGAAAATAAACACTATATAAACACACACACACACACACACACACACACACACAAACAAAACACAAACACACACCACAAACACACACACACAAACACACACACACACACACCTGTATGCCTCGACAACAACACGGACAAATCAAGAACGTCCTCTCCCCCCCTCCCCCCCTTAAAAAAAAAAAAAAAAAAAAAAAGAAAAAACAAAAAAAAAAATTTAAAAAAAAAAAAATAAATGGGGAATTGGGGAAAAAAGGGAAAGGGAGGGAAAAGGGGGGAAAGGGGGGGGAGGGGGGGGGGGAAAAAGGGAGGGGGGGAGGTGGGGAGAGGGGAAAAAAAAAAAAGAAAAATGGGGGGGAAAAAAGGTAAAGAAAAAAAGGGAAAAAAGGGGAAAAAAAAAAAAAGAAAAAAGGTGAGAGGGGGAGGGGGGGGCGGGAGGGAGGGGGAGGGGGGGGGAAGGAGGGGGGGAAGGGAGGGAAAGGGAGGGAGGGAGGGAAAGGGGGAGGGGAGGGAGGAGGAGGGAGGGGGACAAAGGAGGGGGGCCCCGGGTAAAACCCCAAAGGGAGAGGGAGAAAGGGGGGTTTTGCAGGTGAAGTAAGGGAGGGGGAAAGAGGGGAAGGAGAGGGGAGAGATAAGGTTAAGAGGGGGAGGAGGGGAAAAGGGGGAAAGGGAGGAGGGGAGAAGGGAAGCGGGAAAAGGGAGGGGGTCTTGAGAAGAGAGAAGAGGGGGAGAGAGAGAGAGAAAAGAGAGGAGAGAGAGGGGAGAGAGAAAATTGAGAGAGAGGGAGGGGGAGGTAGAGAGAGAGAGAGAGAGAGGAGAGAAAAATATTGGATAAAAAAAAACAAAACATGAAAACAAAAAAACAAAAGCAAAAATCCCAAACCCCCCCCCCCCCCCCCCCCCAAACACCCACCCACCCACCCCCACCCCAACACCCATGAAAAAAACCGACTGAATGGGGTGAGGGGGCTTTAAAGAGAAAAAGGGGAAGGGAGGAGGAGGAGGAGGAGGAGGAGGAGGAGGAAGGAGGAGGAGGGGGGAAGGAGGAGGGGGGAAAAGGAAAAAAGGGGAAAGGGGTTTAAAGGGTGGGAAAAAGGCAAAAAAGAGAGGTTTGGGTGGGAGGGAACAGAGGGGGGGAAAGAGGGAAAATTTGGGGGGAAAAAGGAGGGGGAAATAAACAGAAAATAAAAAAAGGGGGCCCGATGCCAGCGGGGGGGGAAAAAAAGGGGGAAAATGGACAAGGGGGGGGGATGGAGGGGAAGCCTGCTGGCCCGTTGCATGACTCAATATTGCAAGCCCTTAGGGGAGGAGGGGTGGGGGAGGGGGGAAGGGGGAAACTGCCGAGTAAGGAAAAAGGGAAAAAAGGAGAAAAAAGAGAAGGGGGGAGGGGGAAAAACGAAAGGGGAAAAAACTAAGGGAAAAAAAAAGGGGGGAAAACCGGGGGGGGGGAAGGGGGAAGGGAATGGAGCAGAAAAAAAAAAAAAAAAACCTAAAAATTCAAAAATAATAAAAATAATAATAATAATAATAAAAAATAATAATGAGCCCGGGGGGAGATGCGACGAGAGGGGGCCCCCATTCCCCAAAGCAGTAAAAAACTTTGGGGAAAAAATGGTTTGGGAGGATGGGGGGGGGGCGAAGAGGGAAAATGGGGGGGAGAGGGAAAGGGGGGAAGAAGGGAGAAGCAGGGGGGGGGAAAGAAAAAAAAGAGAGAGGGGAGAAGGGGGAAAGAGAGGGGGGGAAGGAAGAAAAAGGGGGGGGGGGAAAAAGGGGGGGGGGGGGGGGGGGGGGGGTTAAAAGGGCCCACCTCCAGATTGCTCATTGGAAAAAGGGGTTTGGAGGGGTTTGGATGCCTCCCCTTTTTAAACCCTCCCCAAGGGGTAGTTTTTTTTTAAAAAAAAAAAAAAGGGGAGGAAGAGGGGGGGGAGGAGGAGGGGGAAGGAAAGGGGAGGGGGGAAAGGGGGGGAAAAAAATTTTGGGGGGGGGAAAGGTGGGGGGTGGGGGGGCCCCGGGCAGGTACTGGCGGCCTCTTTGGTGGGCTGGTGGGTTTTGGCTGATCAGTGGGCTGGAAACGAGTGGGGGGTGGAGGGGCCCCTTTTGCTTTTAGAACGTGGGGGGGAAAGGTCGAGGGGGGGTGGGGATTTCCCAGGAGTAAGTGGGGGATGGGGAAAAAAAAGGGAAGGTGGAGAAAGGCTGTAAGTGAGGCAAAAGAGGGGAAGGGGAAATGAAAAGGGCTCTGGGTGGGGGACGATGGAGGTTTCCCAGAGAGGGGAAGGGGTTTTGGGAGTCAGAGGGCACACAAAAAGCCTGGGGGGGGGGAAGGGGGGGGGTAGGGTCCTCCGGGACGGGGGGGGGCCAAGCGGGAAAGAGGTGGGGGTGGGGGGAAAAAGGGTTTTTTTTTGGATGGGTTCAGGGCCCGGGGGGAAAAAAAAAAAAAAAAAAAAAAAAAAGAAGGGATCATGAACCCTCTTTTAAAAAAAAAAAGGAAGTAAGAAACAAAAGAAAAAAGAAAAAAAAATGGAAAAAAAAAAAGGGTGGGATGGTGGGTTTTAAAAAGGGAAAAAAAAAAAAAAAAAAAAAAAAAAAAAAAAAAAAAAAAAAAAAAAAAAAAAAAAAAAAGCCCGCCCCTAGTTGGGTTTTTTGGGGTGGGTGGATTGGTAGGGGGGAGGGGGGGGTATTTAATTCTGACAGAGAGAAGGTCAGTTGATGGGGACGGTCCCCCCCCCCCCCCCCCCCACTCTCTCTCTCCCCTCCTCTCCTCTCTTCTCTCTCTCTCTCTCTTCTCCCTCTCTCTCCCTCTCTCTCTCCTCTCTCCCTCTCTCTCCTCTCTCTCTCCCCTCCCCCTCTCTCTCTCCCTCCCCCTCTCCCCTCTCTCCCTCTATCTCTCTCTCTCCCTCTATCTCTCTCTCTCCCTCTATCTCTCTCTCTCCCTCTATCTCTCTCTCTCCCTCTATCTCTCTCTCTCCCTCTCTCTGGTGGAGAGAAGAAGAGCCTACAATGTGTGGTGTGTGTGTGTGTGTGTGTGTGTGTGTGGTGTGTGTGTGTGTGTGGGTGTGTGTGTGTGTGTGTGTGTGTGGGGTGTGTGTTGTGTGTGTGAGGGAGGGGAGGAGGGGAGGGGGGGGGAGAGAGGGAGAGAGAGAGAGGAAAAAAAGAGAGAGAAAGGAGAGGGAAGAAAAGAGAGAGAAAAGAGAGAGAGAGAAGAGATGAGGAGAGAGGAGAGAGGAGAGAGGAGAGAGGAGAGAGGAGAGAGGAGAGGGGAGAGAGGAGAGAGGAGAGAAAGAGGGGAGAGAAAAGCGAGAAGGGACGGGCGAGAAGCAAGAGATGCGAGAAGGGGAGGGTAAGGGAAGCGAGAGGAGAGAAGGGGAGAGGGGGGGGGAGCCGACGGGGCAGGGGGTTGTCAACACAAGGATAACCGCCTACACAAGAAGCCTTCGCGTTGCCACCAGCACCCACGTTGCGACTCCTCCTCCTCCTCTTCCTCCTCCTTGACACTGCAATAAATTCACACACTGATGGTAATGATCCCTCAAGTGTGTCAAGCAATGGGAGCGTGTCAAAAGTACAGTGCCACATGACACGACAACCCGACAGCCGGAATCGACCCGGGACAGGAAGAAGGGCAGGGCAGCCGACGCACCAGAAAATGGGCCCCGAACAATACGTTGTAATTAAACGGGAAAGGGAAAAGTCGCAGTAAGGGGGCAAGATACAAGGCTATGCATCATTTAACAGGTGTGTTGTTCTGATTACCACTGGTCTACGAGGGAGAGGGGGAGATGGGGAGAGGAGAGGGAAGAGGGGAAGGGAAGAGGGGAAGGGAAGAGAGGAGGAGGGGGAGGAGGGGGAGGAGGGGGAGGAGGAGGAGGAGGAGGAGGAGGAGGAGGAGGAAGAGGAGGGGGAGGGAGGAGGGGGAGGGAGGGTAAGAGTGAGCGTGCTGGAGGTGGAACAAGAGCGAAGGGACACCGAGGGGATGTGGAGTAGGGGGAGGGGAGTGGGGTGAGAGGTGTGGGGATGGAAGAGGAGGCTAGGATGCGAGGGAGAGGGAGAAGAGAGGGTGAGAGCCTTAGGGAGAGGGAGAGGGTGAGGGAGAGGGAGAGGGAGAGGGAGGGAGAGAGAGAGAGAGAGAGAGAGAGAGAGAGAGAGAGAGAGAGAGAGAGAGAGAGAGAGAGAGAGAGAGAGAGAGAGAGAGAGAGAGAGAGAGAGAGGAGCGAAGACCTTCATACAAGATTAGGCCTGCTGCAACTGACCCCCCCTCCCCTCCCCTCCCCCACCACCATCCAACACAGACACTCACGAGCAATGCATTTCTCGAAGCGTTTCACTGGCCGGCCGCTGCGACATTAACCCATATCTGAGCATCATTGCCTGCGACCTTGGGGGTATGCTTGGGGGGGGGGGGATGAAGCGAGCGACGGCTTCGGTGAAATATGCGAAGGAAAATATGCGAGAAGACGTATAGAGGGAGGACGATGTAGGAGGAGAAGGGGAAGGAATGTGTGTTTTGGAGGGGTTGGGAGAGGAGAGGAAGAGAAAGAGGAGAGGAAGAGAAAGAGGAGAGGAAGAGAAAGAGGAGTGGGAATAAAAGAATTACAACAGAAAGGCAGAGGGAGAGATGGGAGAAAGAGAGGAGGAAGGAGGATCAAACGCGAATAAGGATGTTGAGTAAGAGGCGAAAGACGAGGAAGAGGGAGAGAGTGTGTGAGAAGGGAGGAGGGAGGAGGATATGAGGAGGACGCGGATACGTATAAGGAAGGAGGAGGCGAAAGAGGAGGAAGACGACGAAGGAACAACCCGGACCCAAGGGATTCGAGAAGGATTCCTCCAATCCTACACTCACTCGTTACCCCCCCCCCCCCCCCGCCCTCCATCCACCTCCCACCAAACGCCCTTCATCCACTGGCTGCCAGGGAACCAATCATCCGCCTTTATAGGCCAATAAACTCACTAACCACCTGCATCCACCGCCGTCGAGCCAACCAATCCCCGCAGACATCCAACCGAGCCTCCCCCCCTCCTCCCCCCTCCCCTCCCCCAATCCCCGAACCCCTATCGATGCTCCTTCCTCTCCTCTCTCCTTCCTCCTCCTACCCCCCTCTCTCCTCCCCACTTCCCCATTCGACTCTTCCCCTCCCTCTCTTTTCCCCTCGTCTCTCCTACGGGACCGAAATCCTCCTCCTCCTCCTCTTCCTCCTCCTCCTCCTCCGTCTATTCCTACATTATACAACGCACGCTTTCATTTTCCCCTTTCCTTGTTTATAGCTCATTCTTATGCTTCTGAAACATAATAATCTTGAGCGGTGGATGAAGGGGAGGAGGGGGGGAGGGAGATGGAGAAAGGGAGGAATTGATGGAGGGAGAGAGGGAGAGGGGGAGGGAGGGAGAGGGGGAGGGAGAGGGAGAGAGAGGGAGGGAGGGGGGAGAGAGAGAGAGAGAGAGAGAGAGAGAGAGAGAGAGAGAGAGAGAGAGAGAGAGAGAGAGAGAGAGAGAGAGAGAGCATGTCCCACAGGGAGACCCCCCCCCCCTCTCCATCACTTCCCCTCATCCCTAACCCGCACCCATAACTCCCTTCCCCCTTCCCCCCCCCACACACACCCCTCACCCCCCTCCCTGACCGCCCCCGACCCCGCTAACCTTGAGCGTGGGCGTGACGACTTCACACGTGGGCTGATGGGCGCAGCTACATACATTGCCGCTCCGCTCCGCTCAGCTCCGCTCCACGCCTAGTTTGTTTCTTGCCTGCCATTTCATGACAAGCCATGCGCTCTATCGCTCTCGCTCTCTCATGACAGACGGAAATTGGGGCATCTGCTCAGCCTAATAGTACATAATACTTAGCTGTGCGCGTGTGTGTGTGTGTGTGTGTGTGTGTGTGTGTGTGTGTGTGTGTGTGTGTGTGTGTGCGTGTGTGTGTGTGTGTGTGTGTGTGTGTGTGTGTGTGTGTGTGTGTGTGTGTGTGTGTGTGTGTGTGTGTGTGTGTGTGTGTGTGTGTGTGTGTGTGTGTGTGTGCGCGCGTGCGTGCGTGCGTGTGCGTGTGTGTGTGTGTGTGTACTTGTGCATCTGTGTGTGCCTGTGTGCGCACTTGCGTGTTCATGTGAATATCCGTTTGCTTTTTTATAACAGCAGTTATCTACTTTACTCGTTATTCAAATTTGGTAACATTATTAATTCAGTAAGATGAAACGGCCTTAATAATCTGTGTGAAGAGAGGGGCGAACGGAGGAGGGTGCTGGCAGAAGCAAGAAAATAAAACGAAAAATAAGTAAATAAAAGAATAACACGGAGAGAGAGAGAGAGAGAGAGAGAGAGAGAGAGAGAGAGAGAGAGAGAGAGAGAGAGAGAGAGAGACAGACAGACAGACAGACAGACAGAGAGAGAGAGAGAGAGTTCTGAGGAGGAGGAGGAGGAGGAGGAGGAGGAGGAGGAGGAGGAGGAGGAGGAGGAGGGAAAGGATGCCCTCCAACACCCCTTCCCTTCCTACCCCCCCCCCCCTTGGTGTCGGGCATCTGCTAATATTATGAGACAGAAGCAGACAAAAGGGAACAGCTTACGAGCGCCACGGCATCAAGTCCCCCTTTGTTCAGCCCGTTGTTAACCGGGGGAAGAGAAGTGGGGAGGGAGGGAAGGAGGGAGGGAAGGGAGGGAAGGGAGGGAAAGGAGGGAGGAAGGGAGGGAGAGGGAGAGGGAGAGGGAGAGGGAGAGGGAGAGGGAGGGAGAGAGAGAGAGTGAGAGAGAGTGAGAGAGAGAGAGAGAGAGAGAGAGAAGAGAGAGAGAGAGAGAGAGAGAGAGAGGGGGGGGGAGAGAGAGGGGAGAGAGAGGGAGGGAGGGATGGAAGGGAAGAGAAAGAGAGAGAGGGAAAGTAGGGAAAAGAAAGGGAGAGGAAGTGAGGACGGAGGAAGGGAGGTATGGAGGGATGGTGGGGGAGAGAAGGAGGGAGGAATGGTGGAGAAAGAGAATGAGGGAGGGACGAGAGAAGAGGAAAGAAGGGAGGAAGGGAGAGAAGCTCTGTGAAGGGGAGATATGGGGACACAAAAAAGGATTGAAAACCGAGCGTGATAGGTGATATACAGTCTATTTACATACGTCTTTGTATATGTATGAGTGCGCACATTTGCAGTAAATATATACACCCAAACACATACACACTTACACCATACACAGAGATAGACTGATGTAAAGAAAGAAAAGGAAAAACAGAAGGGCGCAGGAGAAGCTCTGGAAACTTCAGAAGTCAACCCGGAAGACGCGGGGGTGGGGGGCTGAGGGTGGGGGGTTGGGTGGGGGGGATGGGCGAGAGAGAAGGGTTGATCAAAGGGGTGGGTGGGGAGGGGGAAGGGGGGGGAGCATAGCAGCTGAGAGGAATAAGAGAGGAAATTAAGGGTAATTGAGGCGTGTGGCAAGTCTTAACAAGTTGAAAGAAAATGATGGCCGTAACAAGACGAGAGGAAGACGTTCTCTAAGAAAACGAAACAAAAAATAAATAAATAAATACACACACAAAAAAAAGAGGAAAAGGAGTGGCATCCTTGACAGAACCAAAACAACGAAAATTAACAAGAACAAGAACAGTACCGCAAAGAGTGTACAATAAGTATGTGAAACACGGAAACTAAATGCACTAAACGTGAACCAGCCTTGGTGGGGGCAAAAAAAAGGGGCGGTTCCCCCCTCCCCCCCATCCCCCATCCCCCACCTCGTCCCCTCATTCTGGATACAACCTTGCTTTTTTCCACATCTATATATTCTAAGAGGTAAGACCCTGAATCTGTCAGCTTGTTTGGAGACAAAAACGAAGGTGTGTGTTTGAATGTATGTTCCGTGCGTGTGGCTGGTGAAGAGCCTAGCTTCAGAGAACAGAGAGGAGAGAAGAACAGACAGGAGAGGAGAACAGAGAGGAGAGGAGAGGAGAGGAGAACAGAGAGGAGAGAAGAACAGAGAGGAGAGGAGAGGAGAGGAGAACAGAGAGGAGAGAAGAAAAGACAGGAGAGAAGAACAGACAGGAGAGGAGAGGAGAACAGAGAGGAGAGGAGAGGAGAGCAGAGGAGAGAAGAAAAGACAAGAGAGGAGAGGAGATGAAAGGAGGAGAAGAAAAGACAGAAAAGGGGAGGGGAGGGGAGGAGAAACGAGAAGAAAAAAGAGAGACAAAAAAAATCGAACGTGGGGGGGAGAGGAGAACGGATAAGAAAGATAGAGAAAGAAAAAAAAGTAAGGAAAGCCCAGAAAGAGAGAAAAAAGAAAGAAAAAAGAAAGAAAAAAGAAAAGCCCCGAAAGCGAAAAGAAAAAGAACAAAGGAAAAAAATCGAGAGAGGGGAGGGCGAGGGGAGACAGAAGGCTAGGCCGCGGGATCCCCTCGCTCTCTCCCCAGAATAAACGGCCGGATATCCCAGGCCGAACAAAAACAGAGCCGAATCATTAACGCCTCGAGAGAAAGAGAGATAGAGATAGAGAGATAGATAGAGAGCGAGAGAGAGAGAGAGAGAGAGAGAGAGAGAGAGAGAGAGAGAGAGAGAGAGAGAGAGAGAGAGAGAGAGAGAGAGAGAGAGAGAGAGAGAGAGAGAGAGAAATTTGCCGTGCTTCACCCACCATTCGTTCATGTTTCCCCTCTCCTCCTTACCCCTCCCCCTCCTCGGCCAAAAAAAAGCTGAAAACAATAGGAACCAAATAAGCGCCGTTTTAGCTAATTGCAAAACAAGTTTAAGATCATTCTCTAGTCTTCTTCTTCCTTCCCTTTACTTCCCTTCTTTTCTGTCCTCTCTTCTTTGTCTTCTACTTCGTCCTCTCTTTCATTCACTTTTTTTTCCATTCTCCTCTTCCCCTCTCTCATTTTCATCATCTCTATCTTCATCATCATCTTCATCTCCCTCCTTCTCATCATCATCATCCTCGCCATCCTCCTCCTCCTCGCCATCCTCCTCCTCTTCCTCGTCATCCTCCTCATCCTCCTCCTCCTCTTCCTCGTTATCATCTTCCTCATCTCCTCCCCTTCCCCTCGCCCACGAGTGGCAGAGCGAGCTGGTGGCAGGCAGGACTCCAGCAAGCAAGCAAGCAAGCACAGTGGGCGAGGGAAACCGCCCGCACGAAGGACCCCTCCCCCCACCCCCTCACGCACCCCACCCCCAGCGAAGAAACACCCTCCCTCTCTCCTTTACATCCCCACGAAGGACCTCCCACTCGCTTCCCTCCCGCTTGCTTCTCCTCCCTCTCTCTTCCCTCCTCCTTTCCCTTCATCCCCCTCCCTCTCTCTCCCCTCATACCCCCCTATCGCTCACCCCTCACATCCCCTCCCACTTCCACTCCCCGTCCTCCCTTCCCCCCTTCCATCTTGACCTCCCTAGCCCTCTCCCCCTGCCTTCCCCTCCCCTCCCCCCTTCCATCTTGACCTCCCTAGCCCTCTCCCCCTGCCCTGCCCTGCCCTGCCCTCCCCCGCCCCCCGCTACTGGATACAGCTCTCCTGTACCACGTGGCGGGGGATCTTGCTCTGCTCTCCTGCTGGCCTTTACGAGCCTCTCATCCTGCGCCCGTCTGCCTCTTTATTTGTATGTTTGTGTTCATTTTATTCTGTTTTTTTTTTTTTTTTAAGTTGCTGTTTGTTTGTTTTTTTCCAAGTTTCGTCCGGTGTTTATTTTTTTCCCTTCGTTCGCGAGTTTGAACCCCCTCGGTTTTCAATCTTTTCTTACTCTGTTTATCTATATGCTTCTGTCTGCCTGTCTGTCTGTCTGTCTGTCTGTCTGTCTGTCTGTCTGTCTGTCTGTCTGTCTGTGTCTGTCTGCCTGCCTGTCCCTCAATGTTATTTCACCTAAAAGAGGAAAATACACTTGCACTCCATCAATGGTTATCAATGATTATGGGAGACAAAACTCGACCCTCAACACAGCTCAAAACTGTTGTTGGGGATAGACAGATAAATAGATAGATAGATAGATAGACAGTAAGACAGACAGATAGACAGGGGCCTCTTAATCGCTCTCTTCGATGAGGGAGATTTTGAGAGATTAACATTGTAAAAAAGGAAAGAAAGAAGAGGAGAGGAAGAGAAAAAAGGGGGCTGATGTAAAGCCGTGAAGGGGGTGGGGGTGGGGGTCGGGGAAGGGGGGCGGAGGCGGGATAAGAGCGAGGGCGTGGGTGAGGAAAAGAGGGGGGGGGAGGAAAGAGAAATCAAAGGGAAGTAGAGACGATGGAGAGATGAAAGAAAGAGAGTGAGTGCGTGTGATGGGGGGAGAGAGAGAGAGAGAGAGAGAGAGAGAGAGAGAGAGAGAGAGAGAGAGAGAGAGAGAGAGAGAGAGAGAGAGAGAGAGAGAGGGAGGGAGGGAGGGAGGGAGGGAGGGAGGGAGGGAGGGAGGGAGGGAGGGAGGGAGGGAGGGAGGGAGGGAGGGAGGGAGAGAGGGAGGGACGGAGAGAGGGAGGGAGAGAAAGAGGGAGGGAGAGAAAGAGGGAGGGAGGGAGAGAGGGAGGGACGGAGAAAGAGAGAGAAAGAGAGAGAAAGAGAGAGAAAGAGAGAGGGCGAAAGAGCGTGAGAGAGAGATCCAAGACTAACCATGAGAAAATGTCCCCTACAACCCCGCCCTCAGCCCCAACTCGGGACCCGACTGGTGGGTGTGAGGGAAGGTAGCCCCACACTGCCCCAACCATCCCCACCATATTAGCGACTGCTTTGTCCTTATTATTGTGCACATTAGAGTGACATCCATTCGACTAAGTACTGCGAGCGATAAGATACACCGTACTTTCTTTCGTTCTCGAGTGCCATTTGTTTCTATTAACACGATGACCGCTCCTCCATACTGCTTGCATTGTCTTCAGTCCCTTGTTTTCTTTCTACTCTCATTTCTCTCTCTCTCTCTCTCTCTCTCTCTCTCTCTCTCTCTCTCTCTCTCTCTCTCTCTCTCTCTCTCACTCTCACTCTCACTCTCACTCTCACACTCACACTCACACTCACACTCACACTCACACTCACACTCACACTCACACTCACACTCACACTCACACTCTCACTCTCTCTCACTCTCTCTCACTCTCTTTCCTTTCCATTTCGTCCTTCTCTTTATTTCCCTCTACCTCCTCCCTTCCTAAGCGACCGAATCCCGAATCCCAAACAACCACCGGCGGTACCCCACAGCCCAAGCATACCCTGGTGTACCGTATACCACGTACCATCTACGCTGCTACTGCACGCCCCGCCCTTACGACATGCCCCCCCCTCCCCTCCCCCTCAACTTGTTATCGGGGGTGGCATTAACAAGATAAAAGACCAACAACAAAAGCGGCCGAACGGCTTCCTCCGCCGCGACGAGACCTGACAAATGCTTCTGCGTCGTCTTGAAAGGCACGGGGGGCGAGCCACGCGGCGACAGATTAGCCCCGCGTCATGTACGGGCCCTTCGTGCGACGCTCCCACTAACTCACTCACTCACTCACTCACTCACTCACGCAATGAAAATACACATCACCGCCAGCCCAACGCAAAAATAATCCTCATTTTACAGATATTTCGCAGAGCAGGAGACACGACCCGCTGGAGACGACCCGCTGGTGTGCATCATCATCAAGCCCTCGGAGACGACCGATAACTGGCCCGTCCGAAACTCCAGAGGTATTTCCTTTCCCCTATCCCCTTTCCCCTCTCTCCCTCTCTCTCTCTCTCTCCTCTCTCTCTCTCTCTCTCTCTCTCTCTCTCTCTCTCCCTCTTTCTCACTCTCTGCCTCCCTCTTTCTCACTCTCTGCCTCCCTCTTTCTCTCTCTCTCCCTCCTTCTCTCTCAATCTCTCTCTCTCCCTCCTTCTCTCTCAATCTCTCTCACTCACTCTCCCTTTCTATCTCTACCTGTATCTGTATCTCTATATCTCTCTCCTCTTGTTATCCCTCTCCATCAATAACTGCGGTCCAAGAAAAGCAGTCCATTTGCCCGGTTCCACTGTACACGCTCGAGAGGGAGAGGAGGGGGAGGGAGGGGTAGAGGGAGGGGGAGGGATGGAGTAAGGGGAGGGGGAGGGGGTCGACTGTTGTTAATTTCGGCAACGGCAGGATCCAGCCACTCCCAGGCCTACGCGAAAGGGCTCTGGTCTGCAATAGCCTGCAATCGCCGTGGATATACGAAGCGTTGGGAAAGGATGGGAGGGAGGGAAGGAAGAAGAAGAAGAGGGAAAGGAGTGAGAAGGAGAGCGAGAAAGAGAGAGAAACGACTATAGAATGGATAACCTACACGGCGACTAATGAACCTCTTAACAGCGAAACAACGAAGCAGTTAAGGATAATGAAGAAAAAGAAAAAGAAAAAGAAAAAGAAAAAGGAAAAGGAAAAGAAATGAAAAGAAAGAAAGAAAAAATCCAAACTTATGGCCTCTTTTCGTGACGCTTTGAGTGACGGAGGGCTAACGTGACGGCGGCGGTTCTCCCTCCCGTCACACAATCCGGTGCCATGGTTAACACGCTCCGACCCTTCCCTCCCGAACCCCCACCTCGACAGCGATGAACTTTCGTAACGAATACCCACTAAGAGGGGGAGAGTGGGAGGGGGGAGAGGGGGGAGGGGGGAGAGTGGGAGGGGGGAGAGGGGGAGAGTGGGAGGGGGGAGAGGGGGAGGGAAGGGGGTGGGGAAGGAGGGGGGAGAGGACCAGGAGGAAGAGGGCACGGGTAAATAGTACACAATTTTACAAGACATCATATGCGGGGAGAAAAGGCAAGATTGAAGAAGAAGAAGCAGAAAGAAGGAGAAGGAGAAGAAGAAGAAGAAGAAGAAGAAGAAGAAGAAGAAGCAAAAAGAAGAAGAAGAAGATGAAGAAGAAGAACAAGAAGAACAAGAAAAAGAAGAAGAAGTAGAAGAAGAAGAAGAAGAAGAAGAAGCAGAAGAAGAAGAAGAAGAAGGAGGAGAAGACAAGCTGGTCAAGCGAGGTAGGCCTATGCGCCGGCTCAGCTGACCGTCCGGGTACGGGAGGCCGCTCGCCCGAGGACGGCGTTCAAGTCCGGCTGAACGGGACGGCCGGATTGGAAGGCCATGGCGGGTGCTCACAATGTACCCCCCCCCCCCCGGCTTGCTTGAGCCACAGACTCCATTCTCGGGCCAAGCGCTGTTTGGAAAGCTTAGAGTAGATCACCTCAATTACCCTCACCCCCCCCTCTCCTCTCACTTCCCCTCCCCTTCTCTCAAACTCTCACTTCCTCTCCTTCGCCCTCCCCCCCCTCCCCTAGCACCACCTACCCCAGCCCTCCCTACGTCTAAGAATACTGCTTTGATCTATTTCCCATTTTATTTCGCGCGGCGCTGGAATTCTCTGGCGCTTCCTCCTCCTAACTCGATGCGGATGAGGCACGCGCGCACGCACGCACGCACGAAAAGGTATTGGATGTTATGGCGTGACGTCACTCGGCCCGAGACCCTTTATCGCGATGCCTCCTGAAAATGGTTGGGGGCACTCGACACGTGGGTCACCCCCTCCCCCTCCCCCCCAAACGCCTTCCCACCCCCCCCTCCACATCAAAAACACGTGTCCAAATGAACCCGTCAAGAAGCCCACCGGAAGCGAGAGGCGAGGCACCCTCCCCCACTTACCCCTCCCCCCCTCCTTACTCCTTCCCCTTCCCCACCCATTCCCCCACAAACCCTCACCGCAATGAGGATTGCATCATCTCCCAACGGCACGAATAATAACAAAAAAAGAAAGGAAAAAAGAACACAAGGAAATCAAAGGGTCAGCGCATAAACAGTGCCATCCCGTGACACTCACAAGCGACGGTTAAGAAAGTACAAAAAAAGAAAATAACAGAGAAGGGAGAGGAGAGGAGAGGAGGAGGGAGGAGAGGGGGAGGGAGGAGAGGGGGAGGGAGGGGAGGGGTAGGAGGAGGAAGGGATGGAGGGAAAGAGAGAGATTGAGAGAGTGAGTGAGTGAGTGAGAGAGAGAGAGAGAGAGAGAGAGAGAGAGAGAGAGAGAGAGAGAGAGAGAGAGAGAGTGAGTGAGTGTGTGAGTGTGTGTGTGTGTGTGTGTGTGTGTGTGTGTGTGTGTGTGTGTGTGTGTGTGTGTGTGTGTGTGTGTGTGTGTGTGTGTGTGTGTGTGTGTGTGTGTGTGTGTGCGTACGTGTATATTACAGCCAGCACTGCTTGTTGCGGCTACCAGCGCCCGCCCCGTGTCCCCAGAGACAACACAAGCGGCATCGGCACAAAACAGCGGGCGCGGCACGTCGCTTGAGGCAATACCGAGATTCTGAAAACAGGGAGAACTGGGACGTTTGATGGGGATGTGTGATGTGATGCCATGCACAGTTGCACACTGCCATGCATTGTGACACGCGCTGGGGAATAGATGATTTTTGTGGCCTATAATCGTAATTTCTTTAGCACGTGGGCTATATTGGTATATACCTTGCACGCACGTGAAATATATGCACACATCATCCTTGATATCAGCAACATTAAAATCATTCATACTTCCAATAAAAATGACACTAATAAAAAATAAATATAAAAAACACCTTGCGCAGATATTCGTGACTCTAGTTAAACCTCCATTAACTCCATATACGCTCAACGAAAACCCTCATTAATGCTAATGGTGAGCCATAAGTTAGCAGCTGGTGATCAAGGTTAAGTTCGTATCACCTGCCTAATTGGCTAGCACCAATAAAATGCACTTTACCAGCCCCCTGCCCCCAGCCCCTGCCCCTACCCCCACCCCTATCCCTAACCCCTGTCTCTATCCCCCCTCCAGTCCCCCAGCTAGCGGCGGTGGTGCCACGTGTCACGCCACACTCATTGGCGATGACGCAACACTTAGCAACGTCGCTTAGATTGATGGCGGGCATGGCGAACCGCGTGTTACGTGGGGGGGGGGGGGGTGAAAGGGGGGACGGATGGGGGAAGGAGGGGGAGGAGTAGGAGGCAGGAAGAAGGGAAAGAAGAGCGGGGAGTGGGAAGGCGAAAGAGGGGGGCAAGGAAGGGAGAGAGGAGAGCGGAAGGCGGGGGAAGGGAGGGGCGAGGGGGAGCGAGCGCTGCAAGCAAGCAAGAAAGCAAACAGAGGCATTCCGACCCATCCCGCCGGCCCTGCAGAAGACAAGGCGCGATGGCCAGATCCATTGTCAAGAGCGCGGCGAGCGAACGAATGAACGAGCCAACGAGCGCGATGATTGCAACATGCACTTTGGCACTTAAGTGAAGGAAGGCATCAAGGCATCAAGGCTGGGCGCGCTCGGCCACGGAGCAACTTTGGCGATCTCTCGGCGAGGCCTAGCGAGGGCCGCCCCCGCCGTCGCCGGGAGGGGGCGGCTCGTGGTGGATGGGTGGGTGGGTGGGTGGGTGGATGGATGGATGGATGGATGGATGGATGGATGGATGGATGGATGGATGGATGGATGGATGGACGGACGGACGGACGGACGGACGGACGGACGGACGGACGGACGGACGGACGGACGGACGGACGGAGTATGTGTGTGTGTGTGTGTGTGTGTGTGTGTGTGTGTGTGTGTGTGTGTGTGTGTGTGTGTGTGTGTGTGTGTGTGCGTGCGTGCGTGCGTGCGTGTGTGTGCGCGTGCGTGTGTCTCCAGATACATAGCAAACATGGTGTGCTCAAACAAAGGACAAAGTGACTAACCGCGACGCTTTTCATCACATCTAAAGCCTGGCCCGACAAAGGCCCAGCCCTCCCCAACGAGGTTCCCTCCGCCGAGAACAGCCAGGGCCAAGCACCAGGGCCAAGCACCAGCCCGCAAGGCCCTTTCCCTGAAATCTCCCGGTCCACATGCTTCGCTAGAAGGGCCCCTCCCCTTGAAGAAATCGCTCGGGCTAAAACGATGCTAATATTATCATATCCTGGAGTTATGAAAAGCTATTGATGCTGTGTATAAAATTATAGACTGGTAGAGAAAGGGGGGAAAGAGCTTATAGTAATTAAGGAATGGTAATTTGAGATAATTAATTATAAAGGTAGACGAGTGAAAAGGCGGTTTAGATATATAACTAATTAGTACAGTATTCAGTGAAATGATAAAGAAATTAATTGACGGCTCACACACACACACATACATACACTTACATTCATACACACACACACACACACACACACACACACACACACACACACACACACACACACACACACACACACACACACACACACACACACACACACACACACACACACACACACACACACACACACACACTCACACTCACACTCACACTCACACTCACACTCACACTCACACTCAACACACACACACACACACACACACGGTCATAAATGTCTTAATTCACTTTTAACCAACCCCGCGCTCGGAACAAAAAAGGTTCGCTTTAATGCTACTAACTTCACAGACCTGCAAGACAAGACAAGCAAGCATGCACGCAAGCAAATCCTAGTTAAATCACTTTTTCATAAACTTTATTGCACACGCCCCCCCCCTTCCCCATCCCTCCACCCCCCCCCCCCCCGGCACGCGACATCCTCCTCCTCCTCCTCCTCCTCCTCCTCCTCCTCCTCCTCCTCCTCCTCCTCCTCCTCCTCCTCCTCCTCCCCCTCCGCCTCACTCCCGTCCTGCTTGCTGTTAGAAAGTTCCACAAAAGATACTTCTACACAGTTTCCCCATAATATCTCGGCGGCAAATTCTTACTTTTGTTCCTGATTCCTCTTCCTCTTCGTCCTCCTTCTCCCCTCTTCCTCCTCCTCTCCTCTTCCCCTCTCTTCCTCCTTCTCCTCCTCCTCCTCCTCCTCCCACTCCCTCTCTCTCTTCCCCTCCCCTCCCCTCCCCCTCCTTCCTCCTCTCCTCTACTCCCTCCCTCCCTCTCCCTCCTCCTCCTCCAACCCCCCCTTCTTTCTTCTTGCTCTTCTTCTTTCTTTCCCTCATATTCTTAAAGTCTTAAAGGGATTTTTATTTGCCAGCGAGTGTCGTCGTGTCGAAACGGACATTGTAGCGCAAGTTTGGCCATTCTTCGGGGAGTCTGTTTGCCCCGGGACAACACTCGCCGACGCCGCCGACCGGCCGGGCGCAGTAACGGCGCTTTTCGACTAGCTACGGCTGTGCATTGTGTGTGCATCGTGCGTGTGCGTGTGCGTGTGTGTGTGTGTGTGTGTGTGTGTGTGTGTGTGTGTGTGAGAGGAGAGAGAGAGAGAGAGAGAGAGAGAGAGAGAGAGAGAGAGAGAGAGAGAGAGAGAGAGAGAGAGAGAGAGAGGAGTGAGTGAGAGTGAGTGAGTGAGTGAGAGAGAGAGAGAGAGAGAGAGAGAGAGAGAGAGAGAGAGAGAGAGAGAGAGAGAGAGAGAGAGAGACAGAGAGAGAGAGTGTGTGTGTGAGAGAGAGAGTGTGTGTGTGAGAGAGAGAGTGTGTGTGTGTGTGTGTGTGTAAATGTGTATACTTTACAGTTGGGTGGAGGTGGGGGAGTGAGGGAAAGAGAAAGACAAGAGAAAAGAGAGAGAAAGAAAGAGAGCAACAACAGCCAAGTAATATTAAGAAGTACCTGCCGCCCTCAGCCCGACCGCCCATTCCAGGCATTAACCCACCCAACCCCTGTCGCTTATCTCGCCCTCAGTTAAACCAACCTCGTTACCAACCCACACCCGAGTCAAATACCAGCTCCACTCGGTCCACTTTCCCTGAACCTCAAAACAGTGGGTGGGCTAAGGTAAGTGGAGAGGTAGGGCGGGCTGCGGAAGGTGCACAGGTGGGTAGGTGGGTCGGCTGAGGTAAGTGGGCAGGTGGGTGGGCTGAGGCAAGTGGGTAGGTGGGTCGGCTGAGGTAAGTGGGTAGGTGGGTGGGCTGAGGTAAGTGGGTAGGTAGGTGGGCTAACATGGGGTAGGTAGATAGATAGGTGGGCTAAGGTACGTAGGTGGGCTAAGGTACGTGGGTGGGCAGGGTGGGCCGCGCTAAGCAAGTGTGTGGGCTGAGGCAGGTGGGCACGTGGGTGGGCAGAAGATAACACGTGCATGCCATTTCCTTAGTACTCCTCCTTATCAGCAAGTGTTTCTTCGCCGACACTTAAAGGCTCGATATAACGCTATCTATCGGTCTCCTGTTAATGTTTGTTTTCTTCCCCGGCGAGGCAACAGATCCGACTTGTCTCGGTTGACGTCACTTCGGCTTATCGAACGCGATTATGACCCCAGCAGAAAGGGAGGGAAAGATAAGCAATCTATCGCGTGAATAATCCCTCCTCACTCTCCCTTCCCCTCTCCAATCATTTCCTTTCTCCCCTCCCCCTCACCTCTCCATTTCTTTCTCCCCTCCTCTCTCCTCTCCCTCCCTTTCTCCCGTTCTCTCTCCTCTCCCTCCCTTTCTCCCGTCCTCTCTCCTCTCCCTCCCTTTCTCCCGTCCTCTCTCCTCTCCTTTCCTTTCTCTCCTCCCCCTCTACCCTCCTTTCCTTCCTCCCATCCCCCTAAGCCCTCAAGGACTAGGGTAAGCCCTCAAGGACTAGGGTAAACTTTAAGTTAGCTGGAGATAAAACACTTGAGGGTGACTCACACCTCTATCCCTATCTCTCTCTCGCTTTTCTCCCCCCTCCCTTCCTCCCTCCCTCACTCTCTCCCTCCTTCCTTCCTTCCTTCCTTCCCTCCCTTCTTCCTCCCCTCCTATCCACATACCATCCCCTTTACACCCCTGCCGCCCCCCCCCCCCCCCCATGTCTAAACTAACCCACTGCCACATACCTGAGCAATAACCCGGGTGGCTCTGTGTCGTCGGGAAGGTGGACATGACAAGGGGTTGGGAGAGGGACGGGGGGGGGGGGAGAAGAGGGGTGAAGGAGGGAAAGGGATACGAGAACAAGAGGGAAAATTCATTGGGGGACTGGGTAAGAAAGAGCAAGAAAGAATGGGAGAAGAAGTGGGCAAAGAGACACATGGAGGGAGGGTAGGAGGGGGAGGGGGAGGGGGAGGGAAGGAGGGGGGGAGGAGGAGGGGGAGGGAAGGAGGGGGGGAGGAGGAGGAGGAGGAGGAGGAGGAGGAGGAGGAGGAGGAGGAGGAGGAGGAGGAGGAGGAGGAGGAGGAGGAGGAGAGAGAGGGGGGGTGTCGTCCTTGGTCAGCTGGCGCCCCTGCTTGCTCGCACCTCCTCGCGACGGCCGACGAAGACACTGACCAAGTTTTGCGAGGGAAAGAAAACGCTAAAAGCTCTAAAACAGAGCCCGAAACTCCAGTCTTCTTCTTCTTCTTACTTAACCTTCCCCTCCCCTCCCCCCCCTCGCGCCTCCCCCGAGACCAGCCTGGCTTCAAGAGCTCAAATAAGAAGTCAGTGTCGGGTCTTAACTTTGCATTTACAGACTGCTTGATATCAAATATGAGCCCCCCGTTCCCTCCCATCTTACAACTCCCCCTCCCCTCCCCTCCTCTCCCCTCCCTGCCCCCTAGTTCCTCATTCCGCAGTCCCCCATCCACCTTCCTCTTCTTCCACTCTCCCTGTCCCTCACCCTTCCCCTGCACTCCACCATCCCTGTCCTTCTGTCCCCTTCTCTTTCCCTTGTCCCTTATCCTTCATTCTCCACCCCTTTCTCCACTTCTCTCCCTGTCTCCCATCCTCCACCCGTCTCTCCACTTCTCTCCTTGCCCCCTCATCCTCCCTCCCTCCCTGAACCCCCGTTCTCCTCTTCTCTCCCTGTCCCCCTTGCTCCATCCCACTTTTTCCTTCTCTCCCTGTCCCCCCTTCCTCCACCTCTTCCCCCTTCCCCCCCATCTCCCTTCCCCCTCCCCACTCACCCCCCCCCCCCCGCCCTCAAAAAAGTTTTTCATTCCGCGCCGCAAACGAGACAAAGCACCGTCGCGTTTCACGACAGAGACGTCCCTCTTCCTTCTTTTTGACTTGCATTTTATAATTATTACAATTTTTAATGTCATTTGTAAGCCACCGAGGTCCAAATGGGAGTCTCTTTAGGGGGGGAGGGAGGAGGAGGAGGAGGAGGAGGAGGAGGAGGAGGAGGAGGAGGAGGAGGAGGAGGAGGAGGAGGAGTGAGAGAGGAGGAGGAGGAGGAGGAGGAGGAGGAGGAGGAGGAGGAGGAGGAGGAGGAGGAGGAGGAGGAGGAGGAGGAGGAGGAGGAGGAGGAGAAGAAGAAGGAGGAGAAGAAGGAGGAGGAGGAGGAGGACGAGTGGTGGGCTCAATCTCTTTCCTTCTTTCCTCCAATTCCTCCTCTTCTTTTCCTCCTCCCTCATTCGTGTTGCTTCCGTTTGTCTTACGTTACTTACTAGCGTTCCGGAAGGCCCAGTTGATCTCACCTGCAAAGACAGAACAAAGCCTTTAGAAAAAGCAAAAAGCGCAGACGGCAATAAAACGAATGGAAATGACGGTGATAATTATCGTAGCAACAACAATATTTACGAATAATCAATAGTGAGACAGCAGAAGAGATGATAGATAAGAAGACAAAGAGAACGAGGTAATGGAGAGGGAGACGAACGAACGGAAAGAGAGAGAGAGAGAGAGAGGAGAGAGAGAGAGAGAGAGAGAGAGAGAGAGAGAAAGAGAGAGAAAGAGAGAGAAAGAGAGAAGACAGAAGAGAGAGAGAGAGAGAGAAGAGACAGAAGAGAGAGAGAGAGAGAGAGAGAAGACAGAAGAGAGCGAGAGTGTGAATGAGAGCGAGAGAAGAGAGAGAGGGAGGCGCACACACGCCGAACCAATTGCCATGTCGGCCATACAAACAACCGCGCGACAAGTGACCTCGAGAACGCCTGATAAAACTGGTGTACAAACTTACATGTTTAATCCCCCGGGACGATAAGGGCCAAAGCTAGTCAGTCAGGCACACGGAGAGGGAGTGGGAGAGGGAGTGGGAGAGGGAGTGGGAGAGGGAGTGGGTGAGGGAGAGCGAAAGGGAGAAGGAAGGGGGGAGAAAAAGGGTTGAATAAAAGGAAGAAGGAAGGGGGAAGAGAGAGAAAAACGGTTGGATAAAGGGAGAAAGAAGGGGGGGAAAAGAGAAAAAATGCTGGATAAAAGGAGATGGAAAAGAGAAAGGGAAAAAAAAGGTTGGATGAAGAGAGGAGCGGAGAGAGAATGGGACAGAGAGATGGAAATAGACACAAAAATGGTAAAACATATTAGACAGGTACACTAACAGACAGATCGATAGATAAATAAATAACTAGATAAATAGATAGAGTGAGGAAGAGAGAGAGAGAGAGAGAGAGAGAGAGAGAGAGAGAGAGAGAGAGAGAGAGAGAGAGAGAGAGAGAGAGAGAGATATTGAGGGAGAGAGAGAGAATGAGGGAGGGAGGGAGGGAGAGTAAGGGAGAGAGAGAGAATGAGAGAGAGAGAGAGAGAGAGAGAGAGAGAGAGAGAGAGAGAGAGAGAGAGAGAGAGAGAGAGAGAGAGAGAGAGAGAGAGAGAGAGAGAGAGAGAATGTTGTAGAAAAAAACTCTCCTATACGGGACACGCCCTACGTTATAAATACGCGGCGCTCCCGCGGCCCGTGTGTTTTGACGCGTTTAAAGGAAAGGCTGGCAATATACCTCCCCCACCCCCTCCCCTACCCTTCCCCCTCCCCCTACCTGCCCTTTCCCTATGTCAGCCAAATAAATAGTAGCTCAGTTGACGGGAATTGGCTACATATTTTTTGTTATGGGGTGGAGGGGGTGAGGGAGAGGGGGTAACGTGTCGTGGGTGGGGGTGGGGGCGGCTGGGGGGGGGGCGTAAGGCATGAGGGAGGGAGTGGGTGGAAGGGGAGAGGAAAGGAAGGAGAGGGATGAAAGTAGGTTAGTGAGGGTAAGGGGGTGAAAGGGTAAAAGGGGGGGGGGGGGTAACGGAAAAGGGGAAAAGGAAGAGACGAGAAAAGAAGGGGGAGAGTTAAAAAAAGGGAGGGGGGGACAGGGAGGGCAGTGGAAGGGGGGAAGAATGTAGGGTGTGGGGGAGGGGGGGCGTCGAGAGGAATGCTGCTTGTTGCCGAGTTTTATTTCGGGGTTGATCTCTTGCAACACTGGGGAGGGGGGGGGGCGAAGGAGATGCTGCCGCTGAGATGCGAGCGAGCGAGCGAGCGATCGATCGATCGATCGAGAGAGAGAGAAAGAATTGACATACTTATTTATGCAATACATATGATGAAATACATAAAATATATCGCTTTCTAGATAGAAAGAAGCAAGCACAAATAACAGGTAGACGCAGTCCCTGTTCCTCAAACCAGTACCGTCCCCCCTCTCCCCCCTCCCCCCCGTAATGAGACGGGGTTATACAGTCCCTGTTCCTCACGTCGATACCCCCCCCCCCAACGAGCCCGGTAACAGAGTAATTCTAATACGCTTTTGTTACTCCAGGTGATAATCGAATACCTTCCCTCCTCTGGGATGTGGCAAGCAGCAGCGCAAGATAAGATAAGGAATAGCATAGATTAGCATATTGGAGGGGCGACACCGCTACCGATTAAAGGTCACGCCAACGAAAGAAGAAAAGACGTTTAAATAAATACTAAATACTACTACTACTACTACTACTACTACTACTACTACTACTACTAATAATAATAATAATAATAATAATAATAATAATAATAATAATAATAATAATAATAATAATAATAATAATAATAATAATAAATAAAAAGTGTTCTCAGACATTTTTATTTTTCCTAGTGTCTATGTTTCTTCTTCCACTCTCCTCATCCCGCTTTTTCTTGATTACTTTTTTGTGTTTACTTTTCATTCTTTCCTTCCTTATCCTCTAGAAAGGAATAACAGGAACTTGTCAAGATGTCTTCAGAAAGTAGCGGGGAGAGGAAGCCAGAAAATGAACAGGAGGGAGGAGAGGGAGAGGGAGAGGGAGAGGGGAGGAGAGGGAGAGGGAGAGGAGAGGGAGAGGGGGAGGAGAGGGAGAGGGAGAGGGATAGGGAGAGGGAGAGGGGTGGGGAAGGGGAGGAGGTGGATGGGGGGAGGGGGAGGGGGGAAAGGGGAGAATGAAGGGGAAAAAGAGCAGAAGGGGGGAGGGGCAAAAAATAAGAGAGGGGGAGAATGAGATGGGCAGTAAAGGGGGAGACGAGTAGATGAGAAGAGGGAGGAGGAGGGAATGAGAGAATCCTCGTCATCTTTCGCCTCCCCCTCCCCCCCAACTCCTCCTCCTCCCTCGCTCCCTCCCATTTGTCATTATCACTCACCACCATCACCAACTATCACCAACAACCATCAACCGTCACCAACCCCGATCAACCATCTTCACCCATCACCATCAGCGCCATCCTCTTTCCCTCTCTCTCTCTCTCTGCCTCAGCATCCGCGTCTTCTGGAAGTGATGCTGACGACCTTCGGGGAAACAGATCCCGGAGAGGTTTTCCTCGATCTCGTCAATCAAGCAGGGGTGGGGGAGGGTGGGGGAGGGTGGGGGAGGATGTGAAGCGTGTGGGAGGAAAGGGGGGAGGGCGTGGGGGAGGAGAGAGGGAGGAGAGAGTGACGGCGGGATAAGAGGGAGAGAGGGAGGGAGGGAGGGAGGAGAAGGAGGAAGAGGAGGAAGAGGAGGAGGAGGAGGAAGAGGAGGGAAAGCAGGAAGACCTGAAGGGGAGAGATATGCGAGTGTGCGAGATGTAGAACGATTCAAAAACATAAGTTGGTCCGTTATCTTCTGAAGACGAAAAAACAAGGGAACAAAGAAATGAGGAAAAGGACGAAGAGAGAGATAAGGCAAGGAAAAACGACGAATCGAGACCAAGCGGAGGGCAAAACCTTCGTCACGGCGGCCTGCCCCCGGCGACGTGAGGACGACAGCCGCGGAGGAGACCACTCCTACCTCAAGGCTGCAGCATCACCGGGAGGGGGGGGGGGGCTAAAGATTGCGGCTGCCGGAGACCTCATTGTGGATGCAGAATTATCCATCTATCTACAGAGAGTGTATGAAGTATATACATAGTCACAACGTAAGGTCTGCCATGAAATGTCCTTCGCAGGCATAGAGGCGATTAAACGCCGTGGTGGCGTATCCTGTGTCCCTGGCCGGCACTTCGGCTGCCGGGGGCTGAGGGGCGGAGGGCGAGATGCAAAGGGGGGAGGGGGAGAGAAGAGAGTGGGGAGTGCGGGGGGTGGTGGCTGCTCCCCCATCGGCAGGGCACAGAGGCCACAGAACACATGGGGGGGGGGGTGCGGGCGAACCGCTGGTACCTCGACACAATGCCCCGGGGGTTTCCCGTCAGCACAGATTTGCGCAAGTTTGCACACGCTCGAAGAAGCTGCCGCCGCCACAGTCCGCCACACCAGCATGCAGTTCAGTCACCTGCTGCACCGCCCATCGGCCCGCCCGCCCGCCCGCCCGCCCACCAGGCAGCCGTGCGAGGAAAGTTTGCAAGCAAGCAGGCAGGAAGACGCGCGTGCTGCACCCCGTAATGACCTCCTCCGGGCGCGCGACGCGGCTCCTCGGCCTCGGCCGACGATCCCCTGCCCTCGCGAGCACGAGGGAACGGCAAAGGGCGGCGCCACGACGTTCGCGCCCCGGCCACTTCCTCGTCGTAGTTAATAAGGGAAATCGCTTTGGAAATCGTATTTTCTTCTCTGCCTCTCACTTCTTTCCCTCTTCCTTATCTCGCCTGCCATCTCCCGCCGTATCAAGGTTCGCGGCGAAGAAACCACAGTACTTCACCCCACGAGACCCTAAGTTCTGCCGTGTGGATCACAAAAAAACACATAACACTTCCCTCCTCCACTTTCCCTTCCCCCCCCTCCTCCACCTCCCTTCCCTTTTCCGATCCCCACCCCTCTCCTCTTCTCCACCTCCCCTCCCCTTCCCCACTCTGCCTCTTCCCTCCCCTGTTCCCCATCCTTCCCATATCCCCCACCCTTTCTCCCCTCCTCCCACTCCCCCCACCCCTACCCAAGGTTTCGCGTCACTGTACAGCTGCACAGTTGCCGAGATCTCGTGGGACAAGGGAAGGTTCATTGTACTCGCCGCCGCCGCTTGGTTTTGCAGAGATTTCATCACTTCTGTGAATAGTGGGGAGGGGGGGGGTCCCCCTCTCTGTTTCTCTCTCTCCCTCCCTCCCACTCTCTCTCCTTCCCTTCCTCCCTCCCACTCCCTCCCCCTTAAAGATGCAGAGACCACGCCCACGACGAAATTGCCGTGATTGTGGGCCTTGTTTTGCCATCACACCTGTTTTTAAGCGCTCCTGTTTTCACGGCCACATTCGTCACAGGCGCCGTCCCCGTCCGAGTGAAGAAACGGAGAAGAGACAAGAGATGAACAAAGGGAGGGAGGAGAAAGGGAGGGCGAAAGGGGAGAAAGAGAAGGAGATAGAATGGGAGGAAAGGGGGAGGAAGAGAAAGGGAGGGGAGGGGGGAGGAAGAGAAAGGGAGGGGAGGTGGAGGAAGAGAAAGGGAGGAGAAAGGGAGAGGGGTGTGTGGAAAAGAAAGAGGGGAAGAAGGGGGATGGAAAAGAGGAATAATCAAGAAGGAGAAACAGAAGACGGAAAAGGGGTAATGTGACGATGACGACGACAACAACAACAACAACAGGGTGATTATGATGACGCTGATTGCGGTAAATGATAACCACGTGATAAACCCAAGGCACCGAACAGGAAGAAACAGGAGCAAGACGAGGGCCCAATGGGAAGGCAATGGCCGCTCAGCCAATCCAAAAAAATACAATGTGATCGCTGTTCATCCCCGCGTCAGATAATTTGCATACATACTGAATAAGTTCACACCGTCTTTGGCATTCATAACTCCGCCTCTCCTGTTTTTTTTCTTCTTCTTCTTCGTCTTCTTCTTCTTCCTCTTTTTTCTACTGCTTCTTTTTCTTCTTCTTCTTCTCTCTAGATTAACTCAAAATAGGAAAACAATGAAATGAGAGAAAGAAAGAAACGAAGAAGACAAAAGAAGGAGAAAGACGAGAAGGAAGATGATACTGAAGAAGAAAAAGAAAATAATCTTTCCTTTCTGCCCCCACCCCCACCCCCACCCCACCCCTTATTTGCTGCTTTCCAAATTTCTTTCAAGATTTCCTCTTTTTGAGTCTTACCCTCAAGTGTTCCTTTGATTAGTCTTGCGTGATCTTTGGGGATTTTTTTTTCCTTTTTTTACTCCTCGCGGCTTCTTACGGTAAACCCGACATCATATCCAAGGGAGCGTGATAGAGCAGAGATAAACAAGCCCTCTCTCGCACCCCCTCCCCCCCGTGTGTGTGCGTGTGTGTGTGTGTGTGTGTGTGTGTGTGTGTGTGTGTGTGTGTGTGTGTGTGTGTGTGTGTGTGCGTGCGTGTGCGTGCGTGTGCGTGCGTTTACGTGTGTGTGCGTGTACGTGTGCGTGCGTGTACGCGCGTGTGTGTGCGTGTACGCGCGTGTGTGCGCACGTGTGTGTGTGTTTGTGTGTGTTTGTGTGTGTGTGTGTGTGTGTGTGTGTGTGTGGTGTGTGTGTGTGTGTGTGTGTGTGTGTGTGTGTGTGTGTGTGTGTGTGTGTGTGTGTGTGTGTGAGAGAGAGAGAGAGAGAGAGAGAGAGAGAGAGAGAGAGAGAGAGAGAGAGAGAGAGAGAGAGAGAGAGAGAGAGAGAGAGAGAGAGAGAGAGAGAGAGTCATCTCCGCTATTGCAATAAATGCCACGCTCACGCCTCGCACCGCTCACGTCTCCCCCCCCCACC
>NC_051390.1:35798588-35808588 GCF_015228065.2 Penaeus monodon
TTATCTCTAATGCCTTACTTTTTATCAGTCAACACTAACAACTGCAACACGAATATTAGCCCCCCTGCCCGCCCCCTCTTCCTACCCCTACCATCCCCCTCCCCCCTCCCCACCCACCCCATCACCCCAAGGCGCACGCACGAAGGTCACAGGGTACGGAGGGGAAAAAAGGGGAAAGAGAAACAAGGGGAAGGGATAAAAAGTAAAAGAATGTACAGGAGGAAGAGGAAGATAATTGGAGAGAGAAAGGGGGAGAGGGGAGACGGAGGAAGGAAGAGAGGGGGAGAGGAAAAGGGAGGAAGGGAGGGGGGGGGAGACGGGAAGGGAAGGCGGGAGAGGGAGACGGGGAGAAAGAGAGAGAGAAAGAGAGAAAGAGAGAAAGAGAGAAGGAGAGAGAGAGAGAGAGAGAGAGAGAGAGAGAGAGAGAGAGAGAGAGAGAGAGAGAGAGAGAGAGAGAGAGAGAGAGAGAGAGAGAGAGAGACAAATAACAAGAGAAATGAACAAAGGACAAATGACGCAATACTCGCGAAAAGGGCAATTCCCTCCCCCCCACACGCACACGCACGCACGCACGCGCGCGCACGCACACACACACACACACACACACACACACACACACACACACACACACACACACACACACACACACACACACACACTATTTATATATAACGAACATCAAATCTAAATTTAGAACCCATTCGTGCCAGTCTACACGCAACATGTGATTTCAAACAAGGTAACAATAGACTCGCGTTATGGGAAACTCGCACGCCCGGAACTCGAGCTTTTTCCTTAGAAGAAAAGGAGAGGGAGCAGGAGGAGGAAGAAGGAGAGGGAGCAGGAGGAGGAAGAAGAAGAAAGAGAAGAAGAAGTAGAAGAAAACGAAGATGATAATGATGATGATGAAGAAGAGGAGGAGGAGAGAGGAGAAAGAAGAAAGCGTAGAGACAGATACAAAGGAGGACATAAACAAACATTGAAAAAAAAAAAAAAAAAAAAAAAAAAAAAAAAAAAAAAAAAAAAAAAAACTGATACAACTTAAAAACTTAATTGGAAAAAAAAACGCTAGTTAAACGTGACCCCTTTACCATTTACCTCCCCCCCTCCTGAAATCCCCACCAGACACCCCTGAGAGAAAAAAAAAGGTATGACTCGGTCTTGAAAGGGTACCTGCGATAACCGAGGCGTCCGTTACCTTGCGGGTATTTTCGGGGCAGCGGGGCACGCGGCCTTCTACTTTATCTCCTCCGGCGGCGCGAAACTGCCACAACACTTCAATATCTTCACCTCCAGCGCCACCCGTCCAACAACTATTCAAAACAAGGAGGCAGGAGTATGTTTTCCATGTTTTTTTCCCCCGTGTTTTCTGCCCCTAATAGCGCGGAGCTGCTCTTACTTGCATACACCTTTGAGGGGGGGTGGGAGGGGAAGGGAGGATGGGGGTATGGAAGAGTAGAGGGGGGAGGGGAGATGGGGGGAGGGGAGAAGAGAGGTATTTACACGAATTCCCTCACCTTTTTTTTCTGATGCTTTCCTAATTTGATCCGATACTCTAAGGAAAGGTGGGAAGGCAATAACGAATGAGGAGGATTTGGGAGGAAAGAAAATGAAAGGAGGGAGGGATGAAGGGAGGAAGAGAAGGAGGGAATGGAAAATTGTTAGGATATACTAAAATAAAACACCTCAACATAGAAAAAATCTCGGTTAACCCTATAATACCCTTCTTAGGGACAAGAGCACAGGCCACCCACCCACCACGTCTCTCGCTAACCGAAGCATTTTTTTCTAAGAAATCTCCTAACTAAGAGACGCACACTCTAAGTACAGTGTCCTGTTTAACACACAGTCTTTCAGATCGCGTTAAGCCCCTCGCTCGTGGGAACACCTGTGAACCGCCGGCCGACAGGGGAATGAACAGAGGAACGGATGAACAGGCGGATCTCGTACATCCGCCGGCGCGTCGTGGGTGTCGACAGCCCCTGCGGATTCCCCCTTGGATTTCGTTGGCTTTTGCCCCCAAACCACTGAAAAAATCCACCTACCCCTTCTCTTGTCTGCGCTGTCTCTTGCTCTGCCCCTCCCCCTTCCGCCATCCTTTCCCCTCCTTCCTTCCCTCCCTCCTTCTCCCCTCCCTCTCCGCATCAGCGACCGGGCAATTTTACAGCAGTTTTCGGGGCCGAGAGTCTCCTCGCGCGCGGCGTCGGCGTGCCAGACGTGAGTAGGCATGACACCTTCGCCGTGTTCCTCGCGGGCGAAACAAGTCTCCCTGTCTCGCCGAGTAAACACAGCTCGTCGTCGGCTCGGCTGTCGCGGGCGCCGCTGTCCGGCCGCCAGCCTCGGCCTGCTTGGGCCGTCTGATAGCTTCGTCCACGCTGGCTGGTCGCCTCACAATAACAAAACAAACTTATAATAATGATGAGCGAAATAAAAACACCAATAACAGCAGCAATAAGAATGGCTTTTCTCCCCCTCCCCTTCCCCTTCTCCTGACAGCCGCCTGCCCAAGCCACGTCGTCTAGAACCTAAATCTCTCTCTCTCTCTTTCTTCCCCGTCTGTCTCTTCCATCGTCTTCTTCTCCCCCAGCATCCGTCCAATTTCCTCCTCCCATCTCCGCCCTCCACCTCCACCTCCAACGGCACACACTCCCTCCTCTCCCCTCCCCTACTGCCCATCCACTACCCTACCAATCCACCACCTTACATAAATATCTTTAATAGTTTAGATGGTGGTACCCCTTCCCCTTCCCCTTTCACTCTCCCCTCCCAGTCCCCTCACCCTCATCCTGCGAACGTCTTAGAAGAAACTGATGGTGATGATGATGATGACGGTGGCCTTCCTCACTTTCCCCATAATCAAACCGCTCGTCCTCCTCCGTCGACGCCAATGACCTCGCTTCCCCTCCCTGCCGCTGACCTTGGTCGGATGCCACTCAACGAGGGCACTGTCCTGGTTGGCACGGTCCATGGCTAGGTGAGGGGGGGGGCAGGTATAAAGAGGAAATAGTGCAGTGCAAAAACGCTATTACGATAAGATACGATTTAGTGAGTCACTCACTCACACACACACACACACACACACACACACACACACACACACACACACACACACACACACACACACACACACACACACACACACACATAATATCGAAAAGGTTATAACAAGAGTGGGTTAATGTGTACGTAATGGCGAGCCGGATACTGTGCTGGGGTGAGTGCTGGTTTGTGTTCTGTTCTGATGTTTTTTCGTGGCGGCTTACTTGCTCTAGGAGAGGGAAGGGGGGGGGAAGGGAGGAGGAAGGGAAGGAAATGGGAGGGGTAAGAGGAGGGCAAAGGGAGAGAGGGAAGGGAGGGCAAAGGGAGAGGGAAGGGAGGGGAACGGGAGGGGAAAGGAGCACGCAGAGGGAGGGGAGGGGGAGGGGTGGGGGAGGAAAGACGGGAGGGAGGAAGGGGGGAGGGGGTCAAGATAGGAGAGCAAAAAAGGAAATAGAATGTGAGAATAAAAAGGGAAATAGGAAATGGGTGAAAATAGAGCGGGAGAAGGGAGAACGTAGATAAAGGAAGAGGAGGAGGGAAGAATAGAGGAGGAGAGGAAATTGATAGGGAAAGGAGAACACTTGGGCCAACCATGTGAAAGCCATCGTCAAATACTTAAGTAAGTTGGCATCTACTGTCAACTCCATTCTCTCTCTCTCTCTCTCTCTCTCTCTCTCTCTCTCTCTCTCTCTCTCTCTCTCTCTCTCTCTCTCTCTCTCTCTCTCTAATCCCGTTTCCCGCCTGTCTACCTCTTCCCGTGAGCATTTAAGCACGTGTAAACACCGCCCCCCCCCACCCCCGGCACCTAACACCCCACGACACTTAGCATAGGCCTACTTGACCTACCAACGGATACAGGCTGTCGATGAAAGGCTGACACAGACACCGATCACTTGTACACCAGGAATAGAAAACCAAAACCAAAGGAAAAACAGAAAAAAAAAATTAATAAGCATGGTATCAAAACAAACTGGTTGATAGCATGTCAGCTGCCTCTGATATTCATCCAAAGATATCCGCATTTGGCTGTGATGAAAAGCGCTTACGAACACAACATCTCAAAGACAGCTTTGAGCAAGAGCTGAGAGGACGTGAGAGATAGAGAGGATTAGAAGGAGGGAGGGGAGGGACGAAAGAGGATGTAGACAAAAACACAAAAAAAAGAGGGAGAAAAAAAATAAGGAAGAACGAAAGCAAATAGCGAGGAAATACAAAAAGGGGGGAAATGCACTCAACTTCGCTTTCTTTTCTTTTTTTTTAATCTCCCTTCTTTCCGATACTTTCATAGAGGTCGACATTTTTACCCTCCCACTCGAACCCTCTTGCTGCACCATCTATAACCAACCAGTTTCACCCCCCCCCTCCCCTAATACCCCCCCCCACTCTCCAACTCCATCCACCCTTTTTCCCTAACCAGAAAAACAACCATTCCAACCAATAAACAACCATGCCAACCACACGTAATGGCCAAACTTCCTTTCGGGCGAGCACAGGCCTGACTCACGAGCATTTGTAAACACACCTCCAACAGCTGATGGTTTGTGGCGAGAAGGGGAGGAGGGAGAGGAAGGAGGAGGGAGAGGAAGGAGGAGGGAGAGGAAGGAGGGGGAGAGGAAGGAGGAGGGAGAGGAAGGAGGAGGGAGAGGAAGGAGGAGGGAGAGGAAGAGGGGATGGGAGAGGAAAAGGGGGGAAGAGGGGAGAAGGGAGAGGAAAAGGGGAGAAGGGAGAGGAAGGTGGGGATAGGGAGAGGAAAGGGGGAAGAGGGGAGAGGAAGAGGGGAGGATAAAGCGATTTGAAATGGGAAGGTGAGAGGAAGGACACGGGGATGAGAGATTGGAAGATGGGAAAGGGGGGAGGGGAAGGGAGGAGTGGGAGGGAATAGGGGGGAGGGGGAGGGAGGAGTGGGAGGGAATAGGGGGGAGGGGAAGGGAGGAGTGGGAGGGAATAGGGGGGAGGGGAAGGGAGGAGTGGGAGGGAATAGGGGGGAGGGGAAGGGAGGAGTGGGAGGGAATAGGGGGGAGGGGAAGGGAGGAGTGGGAGGGAATAGGGGGGAGGGGAAGGGAGGAGTGGGAGGGAATAGGGGGGAGGGAAGAGAATTGGGACGTATGAGGGGGTTGCGACACAACTACCTTCGCTTCCAAATTAACACAAAAAAAGCAACAACAATAACAACAACAACAATAACAACAACAATTATCATAATAACAATAATACCAACAACAAAAATAAAACAAAACCAATAAAAACCCTGCGAGATCAACATCCCCTCGACACCTCCCTCTCCAGAGATCAAAACACGAAAATGACAGCGTCTGCTCCGTTTCACTCCGAGTCCAATCAGCAAATAACATCTAAAAGGAAGACTAGGGGAGCGGGAGTAGAAAGAGAAGGGGGGGGGGGAGGAGCCATAGAAGCAGCAAGGGGCCCCTACCCCCCTATCCTCCCTCCCGACAGAATAAGTTTCTCCTGGATACTTACACAATACTCCCAAGCTAAATGCCAGTCGTTTGAACGTGCCCCCTCCCGCTGGCACAGGATAAACGGTCTTATCTCCTCTTCCATACGTCTTTCTATAGGCCTAAGTCTTACAGAGCTTGATATAAATGTGGATTAACTTTTTTTTCCCCCCCTCCTCCCTGCCCCCACCCCCACTCGGTTCAAAAAGGTTTGACACGTGGTGATCATTATTGTGGCTCCGCGGATGATGATAAAAATTATAACCGGCTGCGTAAGCTTAGACGCCGATTTTTTTTTAATACCCACTGACCTTATTCGCGTCTGGTTGCCCCCCCCCACCTTCCACCGTAAAAAAAAAATCTATCTCATGGAGGAAGAGATAGAGGGAGGGAGGGAGGGAGGGAGAGGGAGAGAGAGGGGAGAGGGAGAGAGAGGAGGGGAGAGGGAGGGAGAGAGAGAGAGAGAGAGAGAACTGGAGAAGGAGAGTGGGAAGGAAAGGGTGACAGACAAATAGGAGGACGTACAACTATATCAGAGGAGACCGGAATTAAAACCTAGGGTTTCGAAGGAGAGAGAGAGAGAGAGAGAGAGAGAGAGAGAGAGAGAGAGAGAGAGAGAGAGAGAGAGAGAGAGAGAGAGAGAGCGAGAGCGAGAGCAAAGGGGGGGGGGGGGGTGAGCAGAAGTAGCCAGCAGGAGCCCTTGTTATCAGCACTCCTGGAGAGGCACTGAGCACTTTCCTCTTGGACCCATTACGGGTATCAGCGACACCATAACAGCACCACTAAATATAACGCCCACATCACAACGCCCCTGTTCACCCACCCCTCATACCCAGCCATGCCCATGCTCTTCCTCCAATGGTAGCTATGGTTACCACGAGTGCCACCCTCGAGTAATGCACTAGTGCCACTTAGCTCCTCATAGGAACTCCTCACACTTATCTCTTAATATTAAAGCCGTTTCGTCTGCGAGCGGAGGAAGAGGGGGGTGAGGGGGTGGAAGGGAAGGAGGAGAGGACAGAAGAGAGAAGATGATGGAGGAAGGGGGTGGGGAAATGATGAAGGGGGGGGAGGAGGGAGGAAGGGCAGGGGCAATAAGGGATGGGTGAAAGGAGTGGGCAGGGAGGGCAGGAAGAGAGGGACTGGGTGATAAGGTTGGGAGGAAAGGAGGGGTAAGGAAGAGAGAAAGAAAGGCGAGGATGAGGGAAGGAGGGAAGGAGGGAAGGAGGGAAGGAGGGAAGGAGTGACAAACAGGAAGGTGGTTGGGAGGCCGGAAAGAAGGCTGTTTACCAAGTCGTTTACACAGCAATTCAAACCAGACTGTCAAAATACGCTGTACTTAATGCAGCGTCCAGCCTCTCATCGTGATACTCGTCCAGGTCTGCCACATACCTGAGAAAAGATAAGAAAAATGACATTAGAATCTAAGGATATTATTACCATCATTATTATCATTATTACTTACATTATTTTAGATTATCCCTCTCCTCCATTCTCCCCATTATTAATCTCTACACTGTTTGCTCTAATTTTTTTCTTTTTCTTTTTTCTTTCTCGTTCGCTATAAATCTTACTGCATTCATCTCCTCCCGTTTTCTTTCTTCTTTCTTCTTGTCAAATACTTAACCAGCGCTTCTTCGAAAGCCTTGGTTTTAATTCCCATTTCTTCCGATACTGTTCTACGTCTTCCTGTCTGTCTCCTTTTCCTTCCTTCTCTCCTCCTACTTCTCTCTCCTCCTACTTCTCTCTCTCTCTCTCTCTCTCTCTCTCTCTCTCTCTCTCTCTCTCTCTCTCTCTCTCTCTCTCTCCCTGTCTGTGCGTCTGTCTCCCTTACCCTCCCCACTCCCCCTCCTTTATTCTCTCCCACTCCCTCTCTCTCCTTTTTTTTTTACCCTCTTCCTCGTAAACCAATAAGCCTCGCCTCGCATCCTGAATTACAAGGAAGGTAACAATGCCACCGACTATATATGTATATAAAAAGGGGTAATTGTGCAGATATCATAAACAGCCCCCCAGGGAAGGGTTAATGGCCTCCCTGCATGCGATTTGCACACGGAACCTCACAAACGAGCGAAAAGAAAAACAGCCGATAATAAACAAGACGATTATAACAACGTGGGTAATGCTAGTCTGTATAGAGACTCCTTATTTTTTTTTCTTTCTTTTTTCTTTTTCCCTCTCTCTATTCCTTGTTTGCTTTTTTTCTAGTTTTGACTTCTACCCTTCGCTCTCCCCACACTCTCTTGCAGATGGCTACATATTCTTGCACCATCTTGCAACGTCTCAAACAAATAAAGAGGCAAGAGGCAGAAAACCAAAGCACAGCAGAGGCCAGTTAAGCGAAATCGCCTGGGGCATGACCAGGACCGCGCATGACTCCATGCAAACTCACTCAGCCTCGTTACCCCCCCTCCCTCCCTCCTCACCCCCCCCCCCCGGGCACAAGAGAGAAAAAAATGGACGGCGACAACACAGTGTCTAGTTGTTAGCGCCGGTGTACAACGACCCCCGTTGTTTGTTGTTGTTTGTCGGAGAATGGTGAAGGTCACACGCGCTTGGTGAATGGTCTGCATCCCCCCCCTTCCCCACCCCTCTCCCTTCCCCGCCTCTGAAGTCGGGAGGTGGTGAATGGCGTGCCTGCCCCCCCCCCCCTTACGTCATTCCCTCCACCTCACCCACACCTCCCGATCCCTGAAGTCAGAAAGTGGTGAATGGTAGACGTGCTCTCTTCTCTCCCCCTTCCCCTGCCCTCCACCCTACCTCCCCCTTCCACCTCCCCTTCACTCCCCATCCCCTCCCCCCTAATCACCCATCCCCGCATCCTCGAAGTCAAAAAGTGGTGAATGGTAAACGTGCTCTCTTTCCCTTTTCCCCTTTCCCCTTCCCTCCACCCTACATCCCCACGACCCTTTCCCCTCTCCTTCTGTAAACCTCCTGCCCTCCCCCTCCCCTTCCCCTTCCATCCCCCTCCCCTCCCCTTCCATACACCTCCTCCTGCCCTCCCCCTCCCCATATCCCCCCTCCCCTCTCCCACCCCCACCCCCGGAGTCAGAAAGTGGTGAATGGTGTGCGGGGGAGTCTACTTTAACGAACACGATTGGGCGTGGGTGCGCACACAACACTTACTTTCGCCTGCTTTTTAAAATCTTTGCTTGTTTGTTTGTTTGCACGAGCGCCCCCCCCCCCCGCCCCACCTCCCGGACCAACCAACGCATGTGGTCGACGCGTATTTGCGTGAGTGCCCAAGGCGCGTTCGTCTTGACTGACAGACGACAAGGCGGAGATCGCGAAGCAAAATTACTGCCGGAGAATATCAAACGAAGATTTGAAAAAATAAATAAATAAATAAAAATAAAGTTGAGAAAAGCACGTCAAAAAAAAAAAAAAAAAAAAAAAACTATGAAAATAAAAACTAGAAGAAAATGATACAACGAGAACAGAGAAGGAACAAACAAACATCAATTTTCGAAATATGTCCCGACTTCCTGAGTGTGTTGTGGCGAGCCATTCCCGTAGAGTTTATTGCGTGCACTTCAGCCTCGGCCCAAGCACGACTTCCACCCACAACAGATATTTCACCTTCGCTTTACGATAAAAATAATAAAAAAAATCTATTTATATCAAATACCATTACTAACAATATCAAGTATCATCAACATTTCAATAGCAATCACAAAATAATACAACATTAACAATAATACTAAGAAAATCCAGAAAAAAAATAATTTCATAACAGCAACAATAAGAAAAAAAATCAAATAAAACCATTAATGACGTCATTACATCATTAACGCTAATATGTACCGTAATGCTGACCTACATCACGAAGGCTGGAGCACAAACAGGAGCATCGATCAAAATACACCCCCACCTACACGGAGAAACGGCTTCTAACACACCCGCCGACAACGAGACACTTTACATGCCAAACCCTCGTGTATTTACACCCTCGGATGCCACGCACGCCCGCGCACACAGGAACACCCTAAATTTCAACACGCACACATGCAGACATATATACATTCATACAATACATACATGCGTGCAGACACAGACACAGACACAGACACACACACACACACACAGACACAGACAGACACACACACACATACAGGCACATGCACAGACAGACACACGGAAACACACAGAAAAACACACACACACACACACACACACACACACACACACACACACACACACACACACACACACACACACACACACACACACACACACACACACACACACACACACACACACACACACAGAGGCACTCGCACGCATGCCTTTAAGTGAGTTGAAGTCTCTTGAAGCAGAAAAAGGTGGAACTGGAAAAAGAATATCCAGGTAAAGAACGAAATTTCCGGCCGCACCTGCAAAGAGGAGGAAGATTCCAGACAGGCGAGGGGAAGGGGAAGGGGAAGGGGAAGGGGAAGGGGAAGGGGGTGGGGGAGGGAGGGAGGGGGGGAGGGAGGGAGGGAGGGAGAGAAACTTTATCCCACTGA
>NC_051390.1:35821088-35833588 GCF_015228065.2 Penaeus monodon
TGTGGGGAGGGGAGGGGAGGGGAGGGGAGGGGAGAGGGGGGAAGAGGAGAGAAGGTGAGAGGTGTGGAAGAGGCGGAGGGGGGTGGGGGAGGGGTGAAGGGTTGGGAGGTGGAGGGGGAGAAGAGGGGAGAGGGGGATACGGAGCAAGATGTTCTTAGCAGCTTCACATACGCGACAAGTGACGATAAATGACCCATCTGAATTTGAAGAATTAACCCGCTGATAAGACAACGAAACTACTGAATTTATTTTCATATTCCTACAAATACATCAGAATCACCTGCACCATATTTTGTACACCGTGATAATGATGACACAAACACTATCATCATCAACAACTAATAACAATATATTACTAATAAAGTTACTACAAAATTAACAATGGCAATAGAAAAAAAACGACAGTACCCCCTAAAAAATGGAATAAAAAACGAAAAAACTAAAGCTTCCTGGCGGGCGTGGAAACCCAAGGCCTACACCCAAGGCCTCAAAACGAACCGAAACAATTAAACGGAAACTGAAAAAAACGTAAGGCGGGGGAGGGGGAAGAGGGAGGGGGAGGGGGGTTGGCATGGAGGAGTGGGAGTGGGAGTGGGAGGGGGGGAGGGGGAGGAGATTGGAGTGGGAGGGAGAGGAGGGGGAGGAGGGGGAGGAATTGGAGTGGGAGGGGGAGGAGGAGGGGGAGGAGAGGGGCGAGATCCGTTAAGGGTTTCTTTCAGTCGTCACGACACCCCTACACGACTACATGGGGAAGGGGAGAAGGGGGGTGGGAGTAGGGGGGACGGCAGGGGAGGGGGAGGGTGGCTCCCTTCATGCTTACGCCGTCACAACCCTGTCACGACCTGGAGGGAGGGAGGGGCGTCACATGCTCGCACTCATCACTCCTGCTGCCTGTCAGTCAAGGGAGGGAGTGGAAAGGGTGAAGGGGGGAGGGGAGGAGGGAGTGGAAAGGGTGAAGGGGGAGGGGAGGAGGGAGTGGAAAGGGGGAAGGGGGGAGGAGAGGAGGGAGTGGAAAGGGTGAAGGGGGAGGAGAGGAGGGAGTGGAAAGGGTGAAGGGGGGAGGGGAGGAGGGAGTGGAAAGGGTGAAGAGGGAGGGGAGAAGGGAGTGGAAAGGGTGAAGGGGGAAGGGGAGGAGGGAGTGGAAAGGGTGAAGGGGGGAGTGGAAAGGGTGAAGGGGGAGGGGGAGGAGGGAGCGGAAAGGTGAAGGGATGGGCGGAAGGGGAGAAGGGAACGGGATGCGGGGGGGGGGATGCGGGGAGGGGAAGGAAGGAATAAAGAGTGGGGAATAAGAGAATGACAAGAAGGGAACGAGCGGGGAAGGGTAGGGAGCGAAGAGGGGAAGGAGGAATAGAACCAATAAACAGATATTCAAGAGGGACGAGTGGATAGGTAGATGAAAGGGAAAGAGATAAAAAAAAGGGAACGAAAACGAACCCGAGGCCGTGAGCAGAAATGCATGACGAGGCCAGGGTTTGAACGAGTGACGTAATGGGGGGCGGGAGAGGGGGGGTGAGTCAGCAGCATGACTCGGAGAGAGAGAGAGAGAGAGAGAGAGAGAGAGAGAGAGAGAGAGAGAAGAGAGAGAGAGAGGAGAGAGAGAGAGAGACACCTTGAAGAGGGTTAAGAGAAAGAAGAGTTAGGAGAGAAAGAGGAGGAAGAGGAGAAAGAGGAGGAGGACGCTCGACGAGGAAGAGGTTGAGAGACATGAAACACGAAGAATAGCAATAGGAGGAGGAAGAGGAGAAGGAAGAGAACACATGGTGACCTTGACGCAGGGAGGAGGAGGAGGAGGAGGAGGAGGAGGAGGAGGAGGAGGAGGAGGAAGAGGAGGAGGAGGAGGAGGAGGAGGAGCAAGAGGGGGAGGAGAAAGAGGAGGAGGAGAAAGAGGAGGAGGAGAAAGAGGAGGAGGAGAAAGAGGAGGAGGAGAAAGAGGAGGAGGAGAAAGAGGAGGAGGAGGAGGAGGAGGAGGAGGAGGAGGAGGAGGAGGCTGAGTGTGCCACCTCCAAGGCCAACGCGCGAGTACCCCCTCCATTCCCCAGACCAGTCCCTGCCCTATACCCCCGCCCGACACACTTCATTAAGCTCAAGATCAACAGTCAAACCACAATCGGCGTGTCACGAAATTCAATTTGCATTCGTCCGCCAAACCAGCGTGCGAGAGAGAGAGGGGGGGGAGAGCTCAGCGCCTCAGCTGAGAGTCAGCGAGTAGAGAAGGGAGGGGGGGAGGGGGGAGGAGAGAATGGAATGGAGGGAGGAAGAGAAGCGAGGACGTGGGTACGAAGAGAGAGAGAGGAAAACGAAGAGATGGAGGACAAACGAAGGGGAAAGAAGCAACGGAAAGTAAAAAGAACGAGATGAAGGGGAGGAAGGGAGAGGCGGGAGAGAGGAAGAGGCTAATATTGCATCTGGGCGATACGTTTCAGCGCCGGCAGCCCTTCTTAATTGGAGGCGGGTAATTCAGGTAAAGGTAACCACGGGCGTCCTCTCGCGCTCTCTCGGGAGGCGCAGACACGCCGCCCTGCCGCTCGGAACTCCCACGAACCAATTTGTTTGTCTGGCTCTACCTGCAAGGCCGCCAGTCTGGCTGTCGGCCTTTGTCTGCGTCTGTCTGTCTGCCTGCCTGCCTGCCTGCCTGCCTGCCTGCCTGCCTGCCTGCCTGATTGCCTACCTGCCTGTTCGTACACATCTGCCTCCCGACCTACCATCCTGTTTGTCTCCAGCCTGACTGTTTGCTTGCTTGTCTGCCAGTTTGCATGCCTGCCTGACTCTCTGCTTACCAGGCTCTTGCTTGCTCCCTTGCTTGCTTGACTGCCTTGCTGTCTGCCGCCCGATACACCCACCAGATGCAACATCTATGTTCAATATCTTCACTCCAGTACTGGTTTTTCAGCCGCGCCGCAACAGGCACCATAACCACACGCCAACCACGTCCAGGCAGAAAGCTATTATCAGTCCCGTCATATCCTCTTTCATCCAGCAAAAACAACGACCTCATTGTCGTTATTAACATTTGTATTCCAGCATAGTAACCGACGCTTCAGGGTTCAAACAATGGCAGTAACATCAACAATCTAATAATAATAACAATAACAACAATAACACCAATGACAGTAACAGTAACAACAACAACAACAACAACAACAACATCTACAACAAAAATAATAATAATGGTAATAGTAGTAATAATTACAACAACGGTGATATTATATATATATATATATATATATATATATATATATATATATATATATATATATATATATATATAAAATGTGTGTGTGTGTGATAATAAAAAACTAGAAAACCGGAGGAAGGTCTAGATAACAAAAGGCTGATGGGGAAGAATTATCTCCTTTTACACAAGGAAGGTCACCTCGGGGGCAACCTATAAATCGAAAGAGATATGTGACCTTTTCCTATGGACGTCGCATCTGCCTACTCCCCTTTCCCTTTCCCTTCCTGTCACTTGGTGTTTCACGCTCTCTCTTTCTCCCCCCCTCTCTCTCTCTCTCTCTCTCTCTCTCTCTCTCTCTCTCTCTCTCTCTCTCTCTCTCTCTCTCTCTCTCTCTCTCTCTCATACACATAGCCTACATACACACATGTATACACACACACAAACACACACACACACACACACACACACACACACACACACACACACACACACACACACACACACACACACACACACACACACACACACACACACACACACAGAAACCCCATAAAGGCCCGGCCTAGGAAAGGCCTTCCCTATCTCCCTCTCCTAGAAGGATTCCCCTCCCCCTAGCCCTCCCCCCACTATGAGGATTACCCCCCCCCCTTCCCCAGACCCATCCACATCCTGGCGTACTCAGCGGCCTCCAGAGCGGGTTAGTAATGAGTAACAACGGTCATGCGGCGCGGATGCGGTGAGAGTCATGAGTCTGGTTGGAGGGGGGTAGGGGGGAGAATGGGTGGGGAGGGAGGGAAGGTAGGAAGGGGAGGGAGGATGGGCGGAGGCGGGGGTAAGAGAATGGGAGGGGAAGGAGGGGATGAAAAGAGGGAAGGGACGGAGGAAGAGAGGAGGAGGGGGAACGAGAATGGGGGAGGGGGACGTGTGGGGGGCGGGGAGGGAGTTACTGTCAGAGTCTGTCAGATACCATCATTATAAAACCAAAATATCTCCCCCCACACTTCCGCGCCACACAGATTCTCTCTGGCTCCCATTCTAACCTCTGATCCATCATCACAAACGCACTTCGGGAAATGCGATATTAAATCTCTGGATACGCCGTAATAAAACTGCGTCATTACCGCCCAGAAAGATTGCACTTCCAGTCGCTCACTGCTCAATTCGCCTCCCTCATTTGTACAGACGCAGACGCACGCACTCCGCACACAGACACACAGAAAAATATTCTTTATTTATTTATTTGTCTCCTCTCCCCCCTTCTCTCTCTCTCTCTCACAAACACACAAACACACACACACACACACACACGAAAGAGAGAGAGAGAGAGAGAGAGAGAGAGAGAGAGAGAGAGAGAGAGAGAGAGAGAGAGAGAGAGAGAGAGAGAGAGAGAGAGAGAGAGAGAGAGAGAGAGAGCAAGTGTTGTCGAATTGGCACTGGTGAGGTAACAGGCGCCTGATCCTTCCATGAGTATGAGGACTCGACAGCAAATCTATTTCCCCATCCATTACCAGCCCAAAGATCAGCCCGCCGTGAGCACCATCGAGGGCGCTGACATTTCACTTATATTCTTTGATGTTCCGGGGAGCGAGAGCGGGCGACGGTGACGCGTTCACAGGAGCGGGTCTGACGGTGTGGGGGAGGGGGGGGGGTGACTGTGAAGGAGAGGGCTGACGGTGTGGGGGAGAGGGGAGGGAATGACTGTGAGGGAGGAAGATGACCCTGTGAGGGGGGGCCTGACTAGTGAGAGAGAGAGAGAGAGAGGGGGGGGGACTTCGAAGCAGAGTGCTGACTGTGTGGGAAGCGAGATTTATTCGTCAGGAGGGACTGACTGCGAAATAGGGGACTGACTGTGTGGGAAAAGGGGCTGACTTGGGAGGAAGAAAGGAGGAGGGTGACGGTGACCGATAAGGGACTCCCTGACTCCTTTGACAGACGCACTAACTTGACTGTATGAGAGAACGGCTTGCCACGAAAAGGGCCTGAACCACTGACTGTAGGAAAGTACCTGAACTCAAGTCAGAAAAGACATAGTGAGACAGTGAAGAGCGTGCGCGACCGACGGTGAGTGAGAGGAAGAATTCCATCCGAGGAGAAAGCTTAGATTGACTTTATATCCTGATTTTCCTTTTTTTCGGCAGGGGGGGGGGCGAGGAAGAAGGCGTGTAGGAGGAAGAGGATGGATCATAAAAAGAGGGAAATCTCGCAGGGATGACTACAGGGAGGGACTATCATTCCCCCTTATTCCCTGCAGAAAGGGGTGGGAGATCCGATTGCAATTTTATTTCGGTTTCAGAAAGTCTTCATTCCTTCTAGAACCTTCTTGGCCGAATACAGACTTCGTGACAAAAAAAAAGTTCGTCACACCCACGCCCAAGTCCCTATATCCCCTCCCCCCTCCCTGCCATCACCCCTAACCCCCAACTTCTGGCCTCATCTCACCTCATTATTCACTTTCGAACCCTCCAGCGATGACGCAGCCCCTTCCCACCCCCATCACCTCCCCCTTCACCCCCTCCTCCTCCCCTTCCCCCTCCGCCACCAGATCATCTCTCTCTCTCCCCTCTTGAAAAAAAAAAATCTCAACACGGATCGATTCGCAGCCTCTACAGCCGGTCTAAATTTCCATCGCCCGTCTCATTCCCTCCCTTCTCCACCTTCCCCTCTTGTTCCTCCTCATCATCATCATCCTTTTCTTCTCCTTCTTTTCCCCTTTCGTTCTCGTTCTCTCCTACATCTTCTCACCTCCACTCCTAGCACCACCGCCTCTCTTCCTTTTTCTCCTACATCCTCCCAACATCTTCCTCTCCCCTCCGTCCCTTCCACCTTCGCAACCTCTTCCTCCCATCTCTCTCTCTCCTCCTTCCTCTCCCCCTGACAATAACGCGGGCTCACCAGTCCCATAACGCAGAGAACCAAAACAAGAGCGAGGAATGCGTGTTTACAAACAAAGCCAACCGAAGGGGCAGTAGGGCACAGGCTGCGGCAGGGGGTAGGGGGTCGACGGCAGGGGAGTAGGAGGGGAAGGTGGCAGGGGGCATGAGAGCACGACGGAGGGGGTAGGTGAGCAGGAGGAAGGGGGAAGGGGGAAGGGGGGGTTCTAGCCGTCACTCATATCTCCTCCCGCACATGTACTAAGCCTAGCAAGCAAGCCGCCCGCTGCCTCGACCCACAACAACATTATTTCTGAGTGTCGTCCCGCCCGAGCCAGACCAGAGATAGGTAGGCCTACTCCTCTTCTATCTGTCGACATGGCATTACCAGCGAAGAGCACCAAAGCGGGCCTTGTACATCGCCATTTCCTTATCGGCTACAACGATAGCCTATCGGGGCATATTTATCACGTGTGAATAACTTCAACAGCGGCCGGCGCGTGTTTCAACGTCTTTCTCGGTGCGTCCTCTTTACGCTGCTTCACCCAAGGCCGGCTAGGCCTATGGTGCCTGCCTGGCCGCCTGCCTGCCTGGATCGCATGACCTCATCTTGCCTCGAAGCCACGACACAGACACTTACTGAACGCATGTCAGCACAGTATATCTAAAATGCATACATCGACGTACACATAAGTGTGCAGCATAGTGTTCACAGGGAAGTGATAAGGAAATAATGAGGAAGAGGGAGAACGTGGCGCGCGCGCGCGCGCGCGCGCGTGTGTGCGTGTGCGTGTGTGTGTGTGTGTGTGTGTGTGCACGAGAGCGCGAGTGTGCGTGCACGCGAGTGTACATGTGTGCGCAAAAATGTTTCGATGTTCTTGTACATGAATGCGTCTTTCTTCAACGAACTGCCCGGTTAACCTATAATGACTTTCCAAGAAAAGGCAAGAGAGTCCCTTGTTATAGCCTGGCGAGCTTCCTTGAAATGGTCAACATGTTTCACGCAATCCAATAGAGAAATTACATTTTACTAAATAATATACTCATAACAATGCAACGAATACCTCTACACACCAAAAACCGCATCTGAATTTACATTCCCCCCACCTTCTCTTTCCTTCAACCCCCCCTCCTCCCTTTCCTTCCCCTCTTCGACGCTATCCCCCATCCCCACCTCCCTTCCACCTCTACTCTACCCCCTCCCTGTCTTCCCTACACTCCTTCCCCAGGCCTCAAATTCCCTCCCCACTCCCCCCGCACCCCCTCCCCACTCCCTCCGATGCCCCTCCCTCCCCGAAACCCCTCCCCCAACACACCTTGTCCATGCACGGGCGAGGCGGGGCCCAACGCTCACGCACAGCTCATGCAACAGTCAGCCAAACACATACAAGGTCACCAGGACAATGACATCACCGCCGGCAGCTGAATTTTTTTCTCTCCTTTACATATATATATTCGTTCTATTCTTATCATTTTGTTCTTCCTACATTGTAATTACTCAGCGAGTATGATATGCCTGTTTTTTTTTTTTTTTTTTTTTTTTTTTTTTTTTTTTTTTTTTTTTAACGACCATTATTGTCTTCGTTGTCATTATTATTTCTTTTTGTCTTTTTTTTTTATCCGTGACTGTTCTATTTTCATATCTCTCTGGTATTGGGTACCTGTCATCTCTAACCGCGCATAGAAATTAACACATTCATCCCCCCCCCCCCTCATAAAATCTGCTGTATCTGTAAATTATTCTTAATTGTTTTTCGGCGACATCTAGTTTACTCAATTTCTTTCTGTCGATTAAATCATTTCTTTGGCAAAATCTCAGACAGGCCTTGATTTACTTTACGATCGTTTCGGCCACATTTCGTTAAGGAAAAAATAACTCCGGGATAAAACAAAGTATATATATATATTACGGCAATTTATCATCAGGACAAATGAGGAGAAACGTAACCAATCTAAAGCCTAACCAGCAACTCCGCTCCTATCACACCGGGATAAATACAAAAAGTAAACAAAAACCGTCAACCCCCACACAGGGTCCACTGCCAGAAAATAAACACGGCTTGGCAACTCGACGCCAGCAGCCAGATAAGGTGTGTGACGTCATCATCGCCAGCTGGGATCTCCCGATATACCACCATAATCATCAGCGGCGCTATCGTTATCAGCCGATTTGCTACCGAATGGGAGGGAGGGGAGGAGGGGGAGACAGCACGGATGGAAGGTGAGAGAAAAAATATTCTCACTCGAATATCCGGCAATATTGCAGACACGAGTGCACATTGTGCTTGAGCCAATTTTCAAATTGCTAAATTCATAATAAACTATATCTTATTTTTAAAAAAAGGTAAATATATAATCACACACGAAAAAAGAAATGTTGTAAGGAATGTTGTATCATCACTATTGCATGACTGCCCAAGCGAAGAGGGCAATGCTCAAATAATCCAAAACGATAGTCGTTGTTAGAGAAAATGATAAAGCAACAGCAACAATAAAAATAATTACAACACCGACCAAAAACAAAGATGAAAAACAACAAATCGATAATAACAGCAGTAAAAATAAAAATAAAAATAATCATAACAGGTCATTAATAATTATCTAAATAAATATTCTCAACTACCTCTAAGACATGGAAAGCACTACAAGCCTACATTTTTTTTCTTCTTATAATCTCCTTGAGGACACTGACCTAAATAACGAGATGTTTAAACCCGAAATAAATTTATGTGCTTCACCTCAACGCAGCATTCCGATATGAAAACAAACAAATGAAAAATGTCAAAGCGAATATGACATATCGGGAGTGATCTGAAATATGTAGGGGGGATGTCTGTAGCTTCTGACGGGGGGGAGGGAGGGAGGGAGGGAGTGAGGGAGGGAGGGAGGAGGGAGGGAGGGAGGGAGGGAGGGAGAGAGAGAGAGAGAGAGAGAGAGAGAGGAGAGAGAGAGAGAGAGAGAGAGAGAGAGAGAGAGAGAGAGAGAGAGAGAGAGAGAGAGAGAGAGACGGAAAGCGGTGTGAGAGGAGGGGAAGTAGCTGCTGAGGAGAGGGGGATATAGAGGGGAGGGGAGAGGAGAGGAGGGGAGGGGAGAAACGGAGAGGAACGAGGGAAGGGGAAGGGGATGGGGAGAGGCAGGGACGAGGGGGGAGAGAGGGGAAGAAGAGGAGAGAGGGAGGGGAAGGAGAGAGGATATGTGGGGGCGGGACTAGCTCCACGTGAAGCCCCGCCCCGTTAGTGGCGCGACCCCCGCTAAACACCCCCCTCCCCCCACCCGATTCCTTATCCTTCGGCCAAATCTCTTCTCACAGCCCCAGTTTTAACATTATCAGTATCCAAAGCAAGTGAGACGAAGATCCTCAAATCCCACAAAACCTTGTTGCTGGTCGTTGTAACGGGGTCGCGTCACCGAAAGTACATGTCACGAACTTTAGCACTCTTTCCACAACACAGCTACCGTTCTCCCTCCCACAGGCTTTCGTTCACCTCCTCCTCCAGCCCTCAGCGCCGCCGCCCGACCGCTGCCGCGCGTCGACGGCTCGGAACTGCACTTCCCGCTGGACGAACCGTTCTGGAACTCGGCTCGGGTTACCAGAAATTGTACTGTTGTGCATGGGGGGTGGGAGGGGGAGGGGGGAGGGGGAGAGGCAGAGGGGAAGGGGTTACGATATTATTCAGACGCATGAGATATTTCATCTATTCGCTTTTACACAACCCATAATCGAGAGCGAGTTTTTGCCATGCACAGCGCACGTCTCCTCCTTTCATTACCGGGTTGGAAAAAAATACATAAAAAAACAACGTAATTACACTATTCACATTATAACAAACTATGTAGCGGGAACGGCACAGAAGCTCTACCAAGGCCGAGGAATATGAAGAGGAACAGGAACATGTCATAACCTCATTTCAGGTAGCTAGCCAGAGCTTGGTAATTTGGAGCAATTTCGGCCTGCCCTCGTATGACCTTTCATAGAAAATAAGATATACACGGACAAAAAAAGGGGGGACGTCGACGAGAGAGAGAGAGAGAGAGAGAGAGAGAGAGAGAGAGAGTGGGAGAGAGAGAGAGGAGAGAGAGGGACTTGAGATGAGAATTGAGATGAGTCTGTTTTCGAGAGAGAGATTGAACAGGAGAGAGAGAGAGAGAGAGAGAAATACGACCTAATAGCATCTACTTCGTGATTCCATTATCTACCGTGTAGTAATAGCGGCTGGGATGTAACCGAAGAAATTACACACCATACATAATAAATTGCCGAAACTATATTTTCTCCATATGGGCGCCCCCGCACGACGAACACGAGAGGGCCAAAGTAGACCTTATTCTCGGGTGTATAAGGCTTATTTTCGAAATAGAAGATAAGTCTGGGTTAGCCAACTATAATAGAAAGAAAGACAGAGAGAGAGAGAGAGAGAGAGAGAGAGATTGCTGAAGAGAGATAGATAGAGAAGAGACGAGGAGAGAGACGAGAGAGAGAGAGACCGAGTGAGAGAGAGATGAGAGAGAGAGAGAGAGCGAGGAGAGAGAGAGAGAGAGAGAGAAGAGACAGAGGGGAGAAGAGAGATCGAGATGAGAGAGGAGAGAAAGGAGAAGATGCGAGAGAGAAGAGAGAATGAGAGAGAGAAGAGAGAATGAGAGAGAGAAGAGAGAGAGAGGAGAGAGAGAAGAGAGAGAGAGAAGAGAGAGAGGAGAGAGAGGAGAGAGAGAAAGGAGAAGAGAGAGAAAGGAGAGGAGAGAGAAAAGAGAAGGGGGAAAGGCATTTTGAACGCAGATGCGATGTAGTGTGAGAAGTAGGGTAGATACGGAAGGGAAAAGGAGGGGGGGGAGGGAGCTCTGGTCGACTTTCAGACGGAAAATGGTAGAGAAGGGCAAAAAAACTACCAGCCTCTCTCTCTCCCCCTTCCCTTTCTCCTTTCTCTCTCTCTCCCCCTTCCCTTTCTCCTTTCTCTCTCTCCCCCCCTTCCCTTTCTCCTTTCTCTCTCTCTCTCTCTCTCTCTCTTTCCTCCTCCCTTCCTCTTCTTCTCCCCCTTCCCCTCTCCCTAATGTCGAATGGTCTACACACATACACAGTAAAAATGGGGATGAAGATAAATTGTACCTCCTATTTCGCCTTTCCCCGAGTTGATCTTCCCAGGAGGTGCTGCCTGGAAGTAGCCTGGGAAATTAGCTTATGGAAATTATTACAACAGTAACAGAACGGGTGATAACATTTACATCATGGGTAACTCAGAAAGATGTTAACGAGGACTAACGGTAATGAGGTATATGGATAAAGTGAAGTGAAGGATGCGGGGTCTTGGGGGTTAATGTTCAATCTGTATGATTATGATCGTCGCCCTTATCGCTTCATCTCGTTTCGTATTTAAAGGGGGATTATGAGGACCTTCTTTTTTTTCAAATTTAGCTACTAAACCTTCCTTTCCCTTATCCCCTCCTCGCCGTCTACCTATCACCTCCTCTTTCTCCTCCACTCAAGGCATTCTTGAAGCCCATCCACAGCATCCGTTAACGCCTTCTTCTTCGTCTTCTTCTTCTTCTTCTTCTTCTTCTTCTTCTTCTTCTTCTTCTTCTTCTTCTTCTTCTTCTTCTTCTTCTTCTTCTTCTTGGTTATCTTTTGGGCCAGGGAGGGAGAGAGAGGGAGAGAGGGAGAGTGGGAAGGAGGGAGGGGAAGAGAGGGAGAGGCCGGGAGGGAAAGAGGGAGGGAGGGAGGGAGGGGAGGGAGGGAGGGAGGGAGGGACGGAGAGAGAGAGAGGGAGGGAGAGAGAGGGAGCGAGAGAGGCGAGGGAGGGAGAGAGAGAGGGAGAGAGAGGAGAGAGAGATGAGAGAGACCCGGAGATAGAGAATGAGAGACGAGAGAAGAGAGAGAGAGAGATTCGACGAGAGAGAGAGAGAGAGATGAGACGAGAGAGGAGAGAGAGAGAGATGAGAGGAGAGAGAGAGGAGGGAGAAGAGAGGAGAGAGTGGAGAGAGAGAGAGAGGAGAGAGAGGAGAGATGAGAGAGAGAGAGAGGAGAGAGGAGAGAGACGATGAGAGAGAGAGAGAGAGAGAGACGAGAGAGAGAGAGAGAGAGATAGAGAGAGAAGAGAGAGAGAGGAGAGAGGAGAGAGAGAGAAAGAAAGAAAGAAAAATGAAAGAAAGAAAAGGTAAGAAAGAAAGAAGAGAGAGAGAGCGGAGAGAGAGAGAGACGAGAGAGAGAGAGAGAGAGGTGTGGGGGGGGGGGTGACTTCAAATCAGTGAAAGGCTGATGATGGCTTAACGGGTACGAACGGCCCATGGGGGGTAGAGGGACATGGGGCGATGGGAAGGAAAGGGGGGTGGGGGGAGGGGGTCGAGAGATTAGGCCTAATTGCGTTTTTTCTTCTTCTTCCTTCACTTCCTTAACAGAACAGGCTTACATAATCTCGCATCCCAATTAAACCCCTTCACACTTTGTAAGGAAATCTGATGAAGAT
>NC_051390.1:35841088-35843588 GCF_015228065.2 Penaeus monodon
GCCCGCACCTTGCATTACCTCAGCCTTTATAATGTTCCGCGGATAAAGAATACCATACAGACTACATAATTACGATAGCATGAAAAAGAGGATATAAGGAGAATATGTTGATAACAATAGATAATAAAGAATGAAAATAATAAAAGATCACAGGTTAATCTAACTAACAATAATAGCAACAATGACTAACCCGTGTTACGCTACAACTTAGCAACAAGTGCGGCGGCTTCGCGGTATTCTGGGTCGCCGCTCAAGCGCGCCCACGAGCACCTACGCCCTCGAGGCGCCCAAGGTAAGGTCTAGGTCCCTTTGGGAGGGGGGGGGAGGCGGAGGAGGAAGGGGATGGGGGGATGGGAGGCAAAAGGCAGAACAAGAAGGGGAGAGGGGGGATGGAAAGGAGAAGGATGAGGAAAGAGAGGGCGGAACAGAAAAGAGACTGCGAAAGGAAGGAAAGGAATAGTTAAAAAAAAAAAAAAAAAAACGTACCAACAAAAAGAGAGATAAAAAAAATACCTAACAAAGACGGTAACTTATTGACCTTTTCCCTCGAACACAGGAACGGAAACGCGCGCAGATGAAAGCGCTTTTGTCGACGTGGTCCCGATCGCCGCGGCGACGACGGCGACAAACGCGGACAACCCGGCTCAGCACGGACGGCGATCTTCTCCAGGAAGCACAGGCAAGCACACGCATTATATATAGCAGCACTGGCTTAGAAACGAACAGAAACGCAGGCAAAGGCGCTGAAAAAAAAAGACACAGGCACAAAAGCATACTTAAATTCTTTATTATACACATGCTAGTATGCAGGCAGATAGATAGATAGATAGATAGATAGATAGATAGATAGATAGATAGACAGACACACATACATGCATACATACATTGACACACACATACACACAGTCTTAATTATCAAACTCCATACATGTTCTCTCCCTCCCCCCGTCCTCCACTCCCTCCCCCCCTTCCTCAATTAACCCCTCCCCCCCTTCTTCACCTACTTCTTTCTTCTTTACCCCCCCCCCATCCCCTCTACCGCCCCTGAAAGCGAATGTATGGACAGTGAAGCGAATAACTTGATGTGAGGGAAGGGACACGGCAGAAGGAAGAGAGGAGAGAGAAGAGAAAAGAGAAGAGGGAAGAAAGAGGGGAGAAGAGAGAGGAAAGAAGAGGAGAGGGAAGGGAAAGATGGAAAAGCATAGGAAGAGGAGAAAAGAGTGAAGGGACCAGAGGGACTGGAAGAGGGGCGGAAGAGGTAAAACGGGAGGAGGTGGAAGCTTAAAGGAAGTAGAAGCAGAGAGGAGAGGAGAGGAGAGGAGAGAGGAAAGGAGAGAGAAGAGAAAAGAGGAGTGGGAGAGAGGAGAGAGAATAAGAAGAGGAGCTCTGAGCGTGGAGGGGAGTTGGAGGGAGGAGGGAAGGGCAGGAGAGGGAAAAGGAGAGGGAAGGGGGGGAGGGGGGGAGGCTGGAGAGGGAAAGGATAGGGGTGGGGAGGGGGGAGGGGGAGAGGGGAAGTGGGGCCGTCCCTGCCTCGCTGAATGCGAAGGTTTCAATGGGTGGCTGGTGGGGGAAAGGGGGGGGGGCGAGTGGGGATTGCGGAGGTACAAGGGAGGAAAAAAGAAAACAAAAAAAAAATGAAAGGGCGATATCAGCTTTGGCTTTAAAAATAGGAGGAAGGGATGTGGCCGGAGGGAGAGGAAGGGGTTGGGTGTGTGGATGTGGGGGGGGGGGGGGGAGGAGGAGATAAAAGAAAGGGAGGAAGAGGATAAATGTAAAGGGAGAGGAAAAGGAACCGGAATAAAAGCCCCCTTCCCCTACCCTCCACGCCCCCCCCCCCTCGACACAAAAAGAATAATAAATTCAGTCCTTTAACAAATAGTCAGTTCACTAAAAACAGACAGGCTAATCCACAGACAAAGGGACATACGCGACATACATTACCCCCTCCCACACACACACACACACACACACACACACACACACACACACACACACACACACACACACACACACACACACACACACACACGTATTTACTTATATATATATATATATAGATTAAGTATAGGGTGAATAAAATAACATACATTAATACAAAAATCGTAATAAAACAATGATTATTAATGCCTTAATCCCCCCCCCCCACAATTTTCAAGGGTATGAATTCCGAAAAAATTCTCAAGGCATTCCGATAATCTCTCTCTCTCTCTCTCTCTCTCTCTCTCTCTCTCTCTCTCTCTCTCTCTCTCTCTCTCTCTCTCTCTCTCTCTCTCTCTCTCTCATGAGATTCGCCATGAGTCATCATCTTCTCGCCCCTCGATCGAGACACAGCAAGACGCCGACAAACCTTGATTATATGCGATCACCTATCACATAGGCCTATGCGAGAGGGGGAAGGGGGGGTGTTGGGGAAAGAGGGAGGGGAAAGGAGGAAGGGATGAAAGAAGAAGAGAGGGAGGGAGGGAAAGAGGGAGGGAGGGATGGAAAAATGGAGGGAGGG
>NC_051390.1:35913750-35918750 GCF_015228065.2 Penaeus monodon
TTATTATCATTTTTATCAGTATCATTTTCATTATTGTTATCATAATCTTCATCATAATCTTCATTTCCATCCTGGTATTGCTATCATTATCATTATAATTGCCATAGCTCATTCTTTTACCATCAATTTTATAGCAATGATCACTAAAATCTTAACAATCATCATTATCTTCGTTATTGCTCTCATCATCACAATTATCTTTATTCCTATTCTTAATATCATTACCATTATTCTTACTATTTTACCATTGTTACGATTGTAATCACTAACAGCATTATTCATTACTAAATAGACTACTTCTCCTCTTAATAACATTACCATTACTCTTACCATAAGTCAGTGCGCGGGCGATGCGTGTGTACATGGATGTACTCACGCACTCGCATGCGGCGATTTGCGTGTGCACTCGCAAACACCTAAAAGGTAACACCGGCACCCTCCGTGGAAGGGAACTGGGGACCCTACCACGTACTCACTCCAAGAGCATCACAACATGAAAAACTACAATTAAGTATCATGCTGTGACCACGGCGGCTCAAACATGAACCTACCGTTAAAAAAAGAAAAGAAAAGAAAAACTCTTATCATTATTGCCATTATTGTGATTGTAGATACGATTAGCCTTATTCCACACCATCATTTAATGCCTTCATCAATGAAAAACACATGTCAATTATCTGGATTTATCACTGCACTGCATTAAATTGCCTTATATTTTCCCTTTGTCATCGTTGCATTCCTCGCTATCCTACAATATGTATCTAACTTGCAATAGCTTTTTTTCGCAGCAATGTTTTCCTTGATATTTTTTCAAAACTGCGTGAAATAAAATAGATAGATGAATGAAGGAAATACTAGATAAAAAGGAGGAGGAAGAGGATATACCTATTTTTTAATTATCATTGGTTAATCTCACACGTTGGGTATACTATTGTGTTATTTTATTTTTCACTTTATTTCATTTTACTTTATTTTTCTTTGCAGTGCAGAGATTTTGACCACTCTTTTGTTTCGTGTTCTTTATTTTTTTTATTCATTCATTTTTAAAAGATTTTTTTATTATTATTTTATTATTATTATTTTTATTTTTTTTTACTCGACACTCAGGCACGGCGTCAACACTCGCACTCGACTTACATTTTTTTTCTGAATGAAACTGGTTTTATCCGGAATCGTGAACATACACAGGTGAATATACAAAAAGATGGGTAGATAGATAAATAAGAGAGAGATAGAGAGATGGATACATATATATATATATATATATATATATATATATATATATATAAATATGTATATATATATATATATATATATATATATATATATATATATAGAGAGAGAGAGAGAGAGAGAGAGAGAGAGAGAGAGAGAGAGGCTCATAGATGGACAGACAGACAGACACAGAGGAGAGAGAGAGAGAGAGAGAGAGAGAGAGAGAGAGAGAGAGAGAGAGAGAGAGAGAGTGGGAGAGAGAGAGAGAGAGAGAGAGAGAGAGAGAGAGAGAGAGGGGTAGATAAACTGATAGATGGATGGATAGATAGATACACACACACACATATACACACGCGCGCACACACACACACACACACAGAAAGAGAGAGAGAGAGAGAGAGAGAGAGAGAGAGAGAGAGAGAGAGAGAGAGAGAGAGAGAGAGAGAGAGAGGAGTAGACAAGCTAATAGATGGATAGACAGATAGACACACACACACACACACACAAAGAGAGAGAGCATGTATAAAATATTGACAATAGGATCTCATTACAGGCTTTGCCTCTTTTTTTCAAGTGACCTTTTTTCGCTTGTGGCCTCGTAGGTGTCCGTAACACATGAGACTAACGATTTATATACTTGAAATGCTAGCTCAATCCTTTATTTGGTTAACAGAAGAGACACTGCAGCAAAACGGTTGTTTATTTTGATTAGAGAAAAGATGTTTATGTGCGATTTCATTAACTTAACGACCAAGCATTTACGAAAGCGTCTGAGTTTCTCTCAACCTAAATGTAGCGAAATGTAAAGATCCTGATTTTTAGTGGGTAACTAATATATTACTGTAATTGACCTATTTTAGATTTAAACATTTCAGAACTGGTATTTCATGGGTGGATGGCACTATTACATAATAAATGTGAAGGGCTACAAGTTTTCGGTATTACTCTTTCAGATGAAATATTAAAAAGGAGAGGAGAATGTTACCATAACTTGATACAACACACGCTATTGGTGAATAGATTAACAACCAAATACTTTTCATAAAGCATTAATGCATGACCTTAAAATACTAACCAATGTGACTGATCTTCACCTGACATTAAAGGATCAATTGTCAAGTATTGGGTTGTGCATAACTTATGGGACACATGCTCTTGGCTACAATTTGGAATGGAATAATCGCTTGGTATAAAACTAGTGACATTCAGGAAGATACTTTTAAGTATCTACATTCCAGATCGTTTTTTATTGGTAGGATATTAGGAATTATGCAATTTTATATTCCCAGTTCATTGTTCATTGGTTTTGGCGACAGTTAAAACTCGATGCTGTGTTAACTAACACGGACATCTAACGCTCTCTTTGAAATTATATCATGTTTTCTCTACTGAACTATAGTATTATCAACATATACTTATTTTCCTGGGTTCGGGAGACACCACTGCATTTTTTCGTGTTTGAATTTACATCTGTTTCACATCCCTACAGACCTAGAAAAAAGGAGAGAAACTGGCGGAATTACGGGGTAAATGTCCCCAACTATAAACGCTGATGTGGTCGTCAGATCAGCCTTGTTACAGCACAAGGTCCCAACATGAGCGTATGAGTAACACATTTATGAGGAAGGGGACAGACCTCAACATGTTACCTGCTGCATGCATCTGTTATTGACTATAATCTGCTATTTTGGCACTTTGAGACTACCCATTTATCCCCATTTTTGTATTGTATTTGTTTGTTTGTACTCTCACTAGGGTTTTATTTCATCCGATTGATGTCAGCTCGTAACTACGAGTGTCCTTGGTTTGTCTTTGTCCTTAAAGTAATACTGAAATACCAAGGGCACTTAAATGTCTTTCTGAAGCCTAGTTGCGTACATTCACTACGTTCTCAGAATATATATCTTCGCTCAAGAGGATTGGCTGTAAAGAAAATGTATCAAAGATAACTCAGACAAGAGTCCGGGCAGAGATTTCGAAGTCGATTGAATTCCAGCGTGGATATGCTGACGGCTTCCATTACAGACACGCCTGAAATGTCATTCCCTCGCCAAGACAAAAATGTACTTCCGTTTAATATGACGTCCATTTCATCAAAGGAATATCAGCGAGGTTCGAGCTTTACCCTTCTTACCTGCTTCTCTTTTCTTTCTCTTTTTTCCCAGTCGCTGTTTACTTCAGATTTCTGCTTTGGTGTAGAAGTTAATTTCTGTTTTCATCTTTTTTTGTTGCTGTTTTATTCACTGTAACTGAAGGAGCCTTGGTGTACAGGATGGATTTCTGACAACAGACATTCCAAGGGAGTTATACTGATATGAAATGGATGGAGAGGAAACACTGCTCGTTCAATAGCGGCAAGTAACTATGGGATGTTCGATGATCACAGCTTCCTTTTAAACCTTTTGGTAGTTCATTGGCACATTAGATAATACTTATTTCCCTGGACATGAGGTGCAATATTGTCTCATACAAACACACACACTCTCTCACTCACTCACACACACACACACACACACACACACACACACACACACACACACACACCACGCACGCACACACACACACACACACACACACACACACACACACACACACACACACACACACACACACACACAAGCGTTTGTATAACGAACAGATCGTCCGAATGTTTACTAAGCGCCTGTAATGAACAGATGATTAACTAAGTGGCTCCAGCAGAAAGATGATTAATCGTTTCCAGCTCGGAAAACGTTGACCACTTAGGGTTGAAGCTGAACGTTGGCTGCAACATTTGTGCAATGTCATGAGGAGCAATTCTTTTGGGGGTCGTAATGGGGGAAGTAACTGCTAGGGAAGATTAGGTTGGAAGTGACGTTGCAGAAAGCGACTAAAGAATTTTGATGATTAGGTAAAAATGTGCTGTTGAAAGGAATCTCGATGCCCAGACGCCTTCCAATTCCTTGTGAATATTCAAGAGCAGAAGTTCATGATACTACATACTGTATATGTATATACATAAACATACTGTATATATATGTATATATATATATATATATATATATATATATATATATATATATATATATATATATGTGTGTGTGTGTGTGTGTGTGTGTGTGTGTGTGTGTGTGTGTGTGTGTGTATTCATATACATATTCATATATATTTATATATACATATAAACACACACACACACACTTATTTATAAACATACATACATACATACATATATATATATATATACATATATATATATATATATATATATATATATATATATATATATATATATATATATATAGGCATAAGCATGTGAAATCATGTATGTGTGCATGTGTATATGTAAAAAAAGAAGAAAAAAAAAACGCTTAGGGTCTGTACTCTCTCACCATAGACTGAACAATACAAAGGATCTGAATTGTAAAATAAATGATGAACTTCACATTATAAAAAGGGAGGGTAAGCATAAAGAGATGGTAATTTTGGATGGACGAGAAAAAATGTCCTATCCTTTAATGCAAATGAGTATGGGGAGGAGGACGCCCTGTAAAAACAAATTGGACAATGTGATGGTACATTTTAGTGTGAGGAAAGTGAAATACGCGATACCAAACTTACAATATGTCTGGCTACTAAGTAATTACAAAATACGTTTCGTCTATTTATACTCTATGTGAAGCGACAATATTCTGAATGTACATGGTGGTGCCTCGTATATGATAGGGGAGGGTCACCATACGTGCGAAGTTTTTACAATTAATCGACACCATTGGCGAGTGCGTGTGGGCAGCATTCAACCCACT
>NC_051390.1:35923750-35931250 GCF_015228065.2 Penaeus monodon
AGTATGCAGGTATATATTCATATGCGTGGAGAAGCATACGTAACCTCTCTCTTTCTCTCTCTCTCTCTCTCTTTTTCTCTCTCACTCTCTCTCTCTCTTTTTCTCTCTCACTCTCTCTCTCTCTCTCTCTGTATATATATATATATATATATATATATATATATATATATATATATATATATATATATATATATATATATATGATATATATAATATGGTAAGCCATATAAAAAGCCACACAGAAAAAATCGAGAATTCTACCACCAAAGGCGTCAGTGAAAGTCAAAACACAGCTAAACAAGAAAGAAAAGATAGAAAATCGTAAGCTATTTACGTAGTAAAAACATATTAGCTGATCTTTTAAACTTATCAAGACTCGTAGAAGTTACAATCTCTGAAGGTAATCTGTTCCAAAGCCTACAATTATCAGTAAAAAAACATCTAGAAGTAGACGATCGACTCGCATCAAATGTCATTGAATTGAGGGTCACAGAACTGCTAGTAACTCTTGCAGGTTGGTAGAAAATCAGGTAAAAACTTATGGAGAGGATGTGAATTATCGGTGACAATCTTCTATAAGACCGAACGAACCCCAATATCCCTCCGATGCCCGATGTCCAAAGCGAAGTCAGACAGGAGCAATTTAATCGAGTTAAAAGAGCGACCAAGCAGTCGTGTGACTCTGCGGCAGATAACCACACAGATTAAAAAGAAAAGAAGCATCTGTGAGTAAAGTTGTCATCTTCATAAATCTTATATATATATATATATATATATATATATATATATATATATATATATATATATATATATATATATATATATATATATATACGTACATACAGAGAGAAACAAAGACAGAAAGAGACAGACAGACAGAAAGATCAATAGACAAACAGACAGAGAGACAAATAGACAGACAGACGGAAAGATAAATAGACAGACAGAGCTAACTCAGAATCAGTAAAGAGAGGGAAAGAGAGAACGAGAGAGGAAGAAAGGGGCAAAGAGACAGAGAGATGGAAGGATGAAGAGGGAAAGAGGGCGGCGACTCATTCAATACTATGGTCAGTTCGGGTCACAGGTCAGAGCTCAAAGCCGGGTCAAGCTCCTCCTTATGCATTATAATATCTGAATTGAAAAGACAAACGCGAAGACGGGAATTTGGGAGCCGGGTTGCAGCTGGAGGGTCAAGAGAAGAAGAGGAGGAGAAGGAAAGAACGAAAAAAATAGCAATAAGACGGTCAAAACAAACATGAAAAGAGGAGGAAGAAGAAAGGAAAGAACCAAAAAAAGACCGAATAATACAATTAATAATATATTGAAAATTAAGAAGGAAAAAAAAATAAAAATAAAAATACAAGAAACAAAAAATAAGGTAAAGAAAACGAAAATAAAACAGGAAAAAATACCACGGAGAAGGGACGATACATAATCAATTTGAATATACCTCTAGAAGACAGAAAGGGAGATAGATAGCAAGGGAAGATTGCAAGTGTACACGCTGTCTTGAAAATCGTGTAAAGATTATAGCCTGTCATAATAGATCTTGTTGCATAAGGGAGCAAAGTTAGACCGCTCGGTTGACATGCATTTAGATGGAGCAACAGCGGAGATTGCACTTGGTGTTGCAAAGAGGTAGAGATGTAATGTAGTTTGGATGTTGCAGAGAGGAGAGCAAGGGAGGTCCGTAGGGATAGGGGAAGGGAAAGGGGAAACTGGATTTGAGAAATGATTAGATGTGGAAGGCAAATGTTGGGGGAATGGGGGTAATTAGAAGGCGTGGAGGAAGAGAGAGAGAGATAAAAAAAAGGAGAAAGGGAGAAAGATTAAGGAGAAGGAGAAGGAGAAGATATAGAATCAGGATTTTAAGTTGAGGCAGAAGTAGACGTAGAACTAGAAAAAAAGAAGAAAAGGAAGATGTAGACGAAATCGAAGAAACGACAAACCGAGGAAGATAATCGGAGACACAAAAACAGAAGAAGAAAAAGATGATAATGGAAATGAATAACAACAAAAAAGAAGAAGAAAAGAAAGGTGACGAAGAAGTACACAGGCAAGGTAAGCTATTTTTACAGTCTTCTGTGACTTTGATCTTCCTCGGCATAATCGCATAGCAGAACGCGCTATTAACTCCTTTTTGGGTTTTTGAAATGCGAGGAATCACTTCAGAAGGCGAATAATGGTGATAGATGACATAAAAAAGAAGAACAGAAAAGAAGAAACTAATCCATTGTGCTTGTCTGATAAACCTCGTTTTTTTTTCAAACGGAAAGTGAAAATAGAAGTCTGAACTCCACGAATAATACATTCTCCTCAGTACCTCCACACCGCTTGCTACCAGCACCAACCTAACCAAAACATAACCAAGCAAATCAAAACCACCAAAAACAACAACAACAACAACAAAAACGTATGGAAACAAGCAAAACCAGCCCTTAAAAGCGATCCCGCGCCAAGGTCCGCAGGAGAGGCCAAAGCGGTGGTCGATCATGAACGAGAAAAATGCATGCGTTTATACGGTTAGAAACACGTGGGTTTGCTTTAGTCATTTATACCTGTCCGCCGCATGTGAGCCATAGACCCGCTTTCACAAGGGCGCCCCGGTTTTCTGCTCCTTTTCGCTCTCGTTTCGCGTGGTTTCGTTCCTGTTTCCGAGGTGTGTTCGAAAGAGCTGATTCACATATCGGTTCTCAGGGTGAAATATATATTTTGAGTACAGGTTGACGGGATGCATAGGTGTGTATTGTACAGGGAAGAAAACGGGTTTCTTAAAAAGGTGTTGCCAAGACGTTTTGGTGTGAGATATGAACGTTGTCTAAAGATAACGTTCAGAGAGATTCGACCCCTTCACACTTATCATCGGCGGCCGTTCCTGGGAAGGCGAATCGATTGTGCGTGTGTGTTTGTATGTTAATTGTTTATTTTCTGGTAGTTACACTATTCTTCTATCTTATTTGATTATTACCGCATGAATGGATAAAAAATGATGATATGAATACACACACACACACACACACACACACACACACACACACACACACATATGTGTGTGTGTGTGTGTGTGTGTGTGTGTGTGTGTGTGTGTGTGTGTGTGTGTGTGTGTGTGTGTGTGTGTGTGTGTGTACTGTACGTATAAAACTCCTAAAAAATGTAACTATAAAATCTTAACCTAATAACATGCATTGATCAACCTGCATGCGTGGTTATTGTACTGCCGAGGCAATCACAAGCGTAAACATACCTTTGTTGATGGATACTGTAACTACTAACTTGCTTTCTTTAACAGTTTGGGAGTACTTGCTTATAAGCTATTTTTTTTTTTTAGATTACATGTTCATGGACGACAGGAGGAGCACACACACACATAAACACACACACACACACAAACACACACAAACAAAAACACACACAAACAAAACACACACAAACACAAACACACACACACACACACACATACACACACACACACATAAACACAAACACACAAACATAAACACACACAAACACAAACACAAACACACACAAACACACACACAAACACACACACACACAAATACACACACAAATACAAACGTAAACCCATCTACACATGCCCTTAAGATCGATAAACATTAGGGGTCGACCACCAAGCCGGGTAAGGCTGTTCCATCCATCAATCTTCTCTTTTAAAACGGAACTGTTAAACGCTGGTATATTTCTGCCAATGTCTTTTAAAGTGAACCTGAAGGAAAGAATGTGTATAAAGGCTCTTAAGTGTAGGATTTATACGGATTTATTACACTTACACAGAATAGAAGTTTACTTTAAAAAATTCCAAGTAGAGTGTAGAAGAATACGAATGTTTTTGGTATAAATGCTTAGGGTTACGTAGCTCCTAATGGCAACTTATAACTGATAATATGTACTTTGGTTTTCAGTGTTGCTATTAAGGTGTCTGTAGTAACACATACAGACTTGAACAGCAAGACCCTAATGAAAGCAGAAACAAAGTTTGAAATCTTACGACAGCGAATCTCAGATGTGAAATATGTAAGAGAAGATAGAGAGCAAGAAGAACAGAAGGTAGAGAAAGAGAAGGAAGAGGAGGTTGAAGAAGAGGAGGAAAAGGAGGTGGAAAAAGAGAAGGAGGAGCAGGAGGAGGAAGAAGAGGAAAGAGAAGAAGAGAAAGAGGAAGAAGAGGAAAAGTAAGAGGGTAAGTTAGGAGTTGAGGAAGAGGAAAAGAAATGTGGCAAAGAGGATGATGATGATGATGATGATGATGATGATGATGATGATGATGATGATGATGATGATGATGATGATGATGATGATGATGATGGTAATGATGATGATGATGATGATGATGATGATGATGATGATGATGATGATGATGATGATGATGATGATGAGGAGGAGGAGGAGGAGGAGGAGGAGGAGGAGGAGGAAGAGGAGAAGGAGGAGGAGGAGGAGGAAGAGGAGAAGAAGAAGAAGAAGAAGTAAGAGTAGGAGAAGGAAGAGAAAAAGGAGGAAGAAAATTATGAGGATGGAGAGGAGGAAAAGGAGGAGGAAGAAAAAGGTGGGGAGGAGAATGAGAAGGAAAATGAGAAAGAGAATGAGAAGGAAAAAACGAAAGGGAAAGAATAGGAGAAGGAAAATGAGAAGGAAAAGAAAAAGGAAAATGAGAAGGAAAAAAAGGAAAATAAGAATGAGAATGAGGAAGAGAAATAAAAAGATAATAAGGATGCGGAGGAGAAGGAGGAAGAGGAGCAGATGGAAGAGGATAGGCTTGAGAGAAAAAAAAACGGAGAAAGAGTGGGAGGAAGAGTGACAACAGCAGACGCAGAAAAGGAAGAAGAAAAAGGAAGCAGAGTAATTCCGGAGTGAGGAAGACGTCGCCAGCGTCAGCGCCCAGCGTCCTGAGGAGACCGGCGCAGAGGCCTTGAGGAGTGCGCTCTGCCGCCGATGGAGGCCGGACGCGCAGGCACGCTCGGAGGGGACGCTGCCTTAAAGCGTAGGGGAGGACGGGCATGTATATGTGGTGCTCACACACACACGCGCACACACATACACAGACACAAGCACACACACACACACACACACACACACACACACACACACACACACACACACACACACACACAAATATATACATATATGTCTTTATGCTTTTATGTATATAAGTAGACACACAGCAATGTAGCTTTCATACGTACGTACACGAAGTTACAATCCGCCCGAGCCCGCCTTTCCCATGAGTGCAACAGCGTTCTCCAGCAGGTAAGCAACAAAATCCCTTTGATGAAAGCGTTACATTAATTCAATATATTGAGCTCACGGAACAAAACAATAATCTCTATTCGGCGCGCATGTGAGCGTCGATTCGAGTACATTTTTTTTTTTATATCGGATTTATCGCGCGACTGAAAAAGTACACAGAGCTTGTCATTCACCGGCGCTCGTATTAAAGTTATTGAATATTTGAGAAGATTCTCAATATACCATGTGGAACCCCGGGCGCTATTTTTTACCAGTTCTTCCTTTAAAAGTTCTTAACTCTTTCTTTAAAAGTTCTTTCTTTGCCGGTTCCTTTTTTTTTACCGGTTCTTGGTTTAAAAGTTCTTCCCTTACCGGTTCCAACTTTGCCGGTTCTTCCTCTAACAGTTCTTTCCCAACCGGTTCTGCGTTCGTTCTTTGCCGGTTCTTCCTCTAACAGTTCTTTCCCAACCGGTTCTGCGTTCGTTCTTTGCCGGTTCTTCCTCTAACAGTTCTTTCCCAACCGGTTCTGCGTTCGTTCTTTGCCGGTTCTCCGTTCGATCGCGCTTCGGACGATCGGGAACCGCGCTCAAGGGGGTTCGAGTGCGGCTACTTCGGTTCTCCGTTTCGACTTCATTCGAGGAATTTAAGAATAATTTAGCGACGAAATGGCGGAGTCGCTTCTCAAATTTCCCTGGTTCGGGGCCGTCGCTCTGCCCGGTTCATAGCGGAGTTCGAGAACCTCTTTCCCGAAGAAAATAGGGAGGGAAAGAAAAGGAAAGAAAAAGAGAGAGAAAGAAAAAAAAATTAAGAAAGAAAGGGGAGAAGGGAAGAAAGAAAAAAAGAGAAAAAGTAATAAAGATATAGAAGAAAAGAAAGACGGAAAGAAGAAGAAGAAGAAAAAAAAAAAGAAAAGCAAGCACACAAACAAGCACGAAGGAAAGAAAGATGGTAAAATAGCGTGTGACGAGTAGGTGAACAGGGGAACGAGGGGAGGGGAATGAACGCCAGCTAAATGGAATAATAAATTCACAGGGGTATTTTTGAAGCTAAACCAAGAATGACTGTGTAATTATTTAAAAAATGTACTGATAATAATCTGCAGCTAATCACAGCATTGCAACCATATATTTATAAAAAGATATATTAGACTGTATTACACCACACACACACACACACACACACACACACACTCACACACACACACACACACACACACACACTCACACACACACACACACACACACACACACACACACACACACACACACACACACACACACTCACACACACACACACACACACACACACACACACACACACACACACACACACAAGCAAACACACACATTCATATATTATGTGTGTACATTCTGCATCTTTAAATGAAATGATATTGTGAGCAATATCAGGGGCGCGGGCGGGCGGGCAGGCGAGCGGGCGGTGTGCATCCAATAACAGTATTCGGAAGCAAACACTTGCTTACTGTAACTTCCTAGGAGCTGAATTCGATAACTTGCATTGTTGTACAATATTACAACAAATCGTATCTCAGTCATTGGACTGATTATAACGACATCAACCCTGATATAATAAAGACAGCATGGGCAATGTATTTTTTTTTCAGATGCATGTGCATGACAGAAGAAAAAATGTCATGTTACTCTTCACGCTCTGCTAGTAACTTTGCATGAGACGGTGTCATTGACATTTTTGGTGTAAAGGAAGGGTTCCCGTGCATGCGTGCTCTATCTATTACATCTTCCATAATCGTCCGTTTCAAAGCAAAACTTAATTTGTACCTCCAAGCACGAAATGTAAAGATCAGTTTAGCATTATGTGGACCAACCTGCTCATTCATGTGGGAAATCTCACCTGAATGCTTCATGTGGGGGAAGTGAAGGTTTTAAGTCGCCACACAGAACTAAATAATCAATCGTTAGCATTAAAGCTTGCGCCTCAGTAATGAACGTGGTCAATACCCATCTTCACAGGCTTCACATTTTACATTCCTGTTGTTGAGAAGGAAATGGGGTCTTGCAATAACTCAGAGTGAGTAAGGAGCGCGCGTCATCGGAGTTATCACCGCCGAGTTTCCCGTCCCAGAATGTATAAGTGAATGAACTCCGCGTGATAAAAAGGACGATCGTCGTAAAGAACCAGTGAGATGTGTGATCGGATTCTCCTTCTTTTTGATCCTCCGTCATTGTCCTCATGTCACACTCACGCGCTTTCAAACTTTCAAACCCCGATTGCATGAATGAA
>NC_051390.1:35971250-35976250 GCF_015228065.2 Penaeus monodon
TAGGAGTGGGGGTAGGGGGTGGAATCTGAGTATGGGTGGGAATGGGGGTTGGAATGGGGTTGGGATGGGGGTATGGGTTGGAATCTGGGTATGGGTTGGAATCTGGGTATGGGTTGGAATCTGGGTATGGGTTGGAATGGGGTTGGAATGGGGGTATGGGTTGGAATGGGGGTATGGGTTGGAATCTGGGTATGGGTTGGAATCTGGGTATGGGTTGGAATGGGGTTGGAATGGGGGTATGGGTTGGAATCTGGGTATGGGTTAGAATCTGGGTTTGGGTTGGAATGGGGGTATGGGTTGGAATGGGGTTGGGATGGGGGTATGGGTTGGAATAAGGGCGGGGAAATGGGACAGGGAGGGGGGGGTGGGGGAGGGCATGGGTAAGAATAGGAGGATGAAAAGGAGGGAGCGTATGGGATAAAACGGGAGATGGAAAAAGGGAGAGAGGAATGGGTGGGGAAGGTACGAGAAGGAAAAGAGGATGGAAGAGAGGAAGAGAGAACACACACAAGGAAAAAAAGAAAAAAAAAATAGATAATAAAGAAAAAGAGAATAACAGAGAGAAAAAAAATTAAAGAAGATAGTGAGATATAAAGAAAAAGTAAAAAAAAAAGACGAAATAAATACAATCAAGCGAGCGAAAAGAGGCTCCCAGTTCCTCAATTTCTCTTAATAAGAACAGCTGTGAGTGATATCACATCCTTCCACGTAATTCAGAAATGATATAAAGGACCTTTTCTGAAAGCATCCCGTTAAAAGGAGGCCGGACCTTGTGCCAACAGGTGCCCAAACTCCAATATAATGCTGACTGCAACATTGAGATTACAGCGATGACTTGCTCAGAGGTTTGCAATGTTGACGGTGACACGGTTGCAGAGGGACGGAGGAGTGGAGAGATGAGAGAGAGAGAGAGAGAGAGAGAGAGAGAGAGAGAGAAGGAGGGAGAGGGAGAGGGAGAGGAGAGAGAGAGAGAGAGAGAGAGAGAGAGAGAGAGAGAGAAAAGAGAGAGAGAGAGAGAGAGAGAGGAGAGAGAGAGAGAGAGAGAAAAGAGAGAGAGAGAGAGAGAGAGAGAGAGAGAGAGAGAGAGAGAGAGAGAGAGAGAGAGGATAAGAGAACAACACCAACAAAGTAAATATTAATTGCAAGAAATGGTTAATAAGAAAATTACACGCGAGAGAAAGATGCCCAGAGGATCGGGTGACTGAAACCTTGGGCGGGAGGCGTGCGAGGGAGAGCGAGAGAGGAGGGAGGAAGAGAGGGAAGGAAGGAGATAGGGAGAAGGAAGAGGGGATGGAGGGGGGGGATAAAAAGAAATGGGGAAATGAGTGGAAAGAGGGAAGGAGGAAAGGAAGGAGAAGAAAAGGAGGAAGAGAGAGAAGGAAGCAGACGAGAACGTAAGAGGAGAGGAAGAAAGCTAAGAACGAGGGAGGAGGGCGAGTAGAAGGATAAAGGAGAGATGAGAGGAAGTGAGAAGTAGGAGGAAAGAGAGGATAGCGAGTGGGTAGAAGGAGAGAAAGATAAGGAAAAAGAAAAAAAAAGCAAGGCTGAGAGACTGGGAGAGACGCGAAAGGAGAGAAGCAAAATAGAGAAAAAAAAATGGAGAAGATAAAACGAGGAGAGAAAATAGAGAATGAGGGAGAGGGAGAGAGGAGATGAGTGAAACAAGGGAAGAAGGGAGGATGAGGAAAGAAAGGAGGAAAGGGTTAAGAAGGGGAGATAAGTGGCAAGAAAGGAAGGAGAGAGGGAGAGGGAGGAGGAAGAGAGAAGAGAAGCAGCAGAATAAGAGAGTAGGAGAGGAGGAGGAAGAGATAGATAGATAGATAGATAGATAGATAGATAGACAGACAGATGAATTAAAAAAGAAGAAGAAGAAGAAAAAAAAGTAGATAGATAGAGAGATATAGAGAGAAGAGAAGAAGAGAGAGAGAGAGAGAGAGAGAGAGAGAGAGAGAGAGAGAGAGAGGAGAGAGAGAGAGAGAGAGAGAGAGAGAGAGAGAGAGAGAGAGGAGAGAGAGAGAGAGAGGAGAGAGAGAGAGAGAGAGAGAGAGAAGAGAGAGAGAGAAGAGAGAGAGAGAGAGAGAGAGGAGATGAAGAAAGGAGGGACAAAAGAATATAACAAAGAGAGGGAAGCGAAAGAAAGAAGATGAGAGGATAAAGGAAGAAAAAACAAAGTAAAAGAAAGGAAGAAGAGAGAAAAGAAGAAAAAGGGAGAGGCGCAGAGAGGAAAAGGAACAAGGCTGAAGAAGAGAGGAAGGTAGGAGGAAGGAGAAGGGCGGATAAAAGGCAAAACCTTGAGGATGGAGATGAGGATAAAGGATGCTGCGGCGGTGGGGAGGGGGGGGGGTTGGGGGGGAGGGGGAAAGGGGAAGGGGTAAAGAGGTTATAGCTTGAGTAGCGGGGCTGGGTGAAGCCTGGGTGTGGTGCTTGCAATGATGGTTTCAATTTGCAACTGGGGGAGACTGAGGAATAGCTAAGTGCAAAGGGGAAAAATAATCAAGTGAAATACATTGCAAAATCGTCGCAAACACTAAGGATGAGTTTATGCGTTGGTGTTGCAGAGGTTTGGCATTATTAAGATTAAAGTGAATCTGAAAAGAAAGAAATAATTAACGTTTCATTATAAAAGATGATTTGTTTTTGTTTTTCCTCTGTCAATAGAAAGTGCAAGTCAGGGAGCAAAGAGTGGAGGTTTGGATGATAAGTCCATAGAAACGATTCAGATTCCAATGATGGATGAAATGCATGGAGAAAAAATCGTGGTTCGAACGTACACACACAGACTCGTTCCTGCAAACACGCACTGTCATGCACACACACACACACACACACACACACAAACACACACACACACACACACACACACACACACACAAACACACACACACACAAACACACAAACACACACACACAAACACACACACACACACAAACACACAAACATACAAACACACAAACACACACACACACACACACAACCCCCCCCCCCACACACAAACACTCACACACACGTATTTAGACCCCCTCTCCCCCCACACAAACACCAGAGCCATACCCCAGTCCCCCCCCCCCGAGATATACGGCCCCGAATCAAGTTTCTGTCTCTGCGTGGAAACCGTGACCCGCGTCTCGGAGAACTCGCGAGGTAGTTGATTCTCGCTGTCGATGCTGAAGCCAGCCTCCTCCTAATCTCATTACGAACTCATCTCATGTTGTTCCGCATCTCATAGCAAAAAAATAAAAAAGGGGGGAGAAATATTATCACTTTTTTCCCCCCACGAATGAAATAGAAAGGGAGAAAGAAATATATGGAATTCGGTGCCAGAACGTAGCTCTTCATGAAAAAAGAGAGAAAAAAAGAAAATGAATAGCAGATAAAAAAAATTATTACCAATAAAAGAGGAGAAAGAAGGAGAAAGAGAAAGTAATTAAAGAAGAAGAGGTAAATAAATGTGTGAGATCGATAAAAGCCAGAAATAAATGAATAAATAGATAAAAAAGAAGGTGAATAAACAAAGAAAGAAAACAAAGAAAGGAAACCAACAAGCAAAAATACACATCATCCTGAAGCATCTTTCGGTCCAATTGATCGGTTTATCACTCTCTCTGTGAATCTCTATTTTGCATAAGTATTTTTCTGTGTATTTATCGGTCACTCTGTCTGTATTTGTTAGTTTATTTGCCCAATATTGTTTGGTAAAATACCAGTTCTCTTCCTTGAGTGTTTCTCTACATCTCCCAGTCGCTCTCCCTCTCCCTTTCTCCTTTCCCTCCCCCTCTCCCTTCCCTAACACACGCGATTGTTTGTTTGTGTTTATTTGTGAGTTTGTTTGTTTGCATGTATGTCTTCCACTCCCCCTCCCCTTTCCCCCTCCACCAACCTCCCCACCACACCTCTCTCCCTCTCCTCCCCCACTCCTTCCCCCATCCCCCTACCTCCCCTTCCTCTCCTCCCATCCCCCTAGCAGCCCTACCCTCTCTCCCTCCTCCCCCTCCCTTCCCTCTATCCCCGTACCTCCCCCCCACCTTCTCTCCCTCCCCCCTCCTCCTCTACACATCCCCATACCTCCCCCCATTCTCTCCCTCCTTCCCCTCCTCTCATCCCGCTATTTGCCCCCCCCTCTCTCTCCCTCCTCCCCCTAACCTCCCCCCCCACTCTCTCTCCCTCCCTTCTATTCCCTTACCTACTTCATCCCTCCCGCCCTCCATCCTCATCCCCCCCTCCATCCCCCCTCACCTCTCCCTCTCCCTCCCCCTCCCTCTTCCCCTTCCCCTCCCCCTCCCCACCCTCTTCCCCTCCCCCTCCCTCTCCCTCCCCTTCCCTCTTCCTCTCCATCCTCCCCCCCACTCGCCCCCCCCTTCCCTCCGTGACACCCGAAAAACCGAATAATTGCCGATAACTCCCTCCGATCGCGCCGCACCTCCGTAATTACGTTCAGGTGTCCGTCGATGGCACAACCTTATTCTCGAATTGAACCTCACTTGTGTTCTTAATAGCTCTTTATATTGACCTTGACTTCTGCATGAGCGAGGGGGTAGGGTGCGGGTGGGGGGTGGGTTAGGGGAGGGGAAGGGGGGGATAGGGTGCGGGTGGGTTAGGGGAGGGGAAGGGGGGGATAGGAGAGGGGGAAGGAGAGGATAGGGTGCGGGTGGGTATGGGGAAGGGGAAGGGGGAATGGGGTGCGGGTGGGTGGGTGGGGGAAGAGGGTCGAGGTGGGTCGGATGGGTGACCGGGGTAAGGAGGGGGGGTGAGAAGGGGGGTAGGGGTGGGTTAGGCACTTGAGGAAGTACATGGGTTGATAAGAAGATGGAGAAGGAAGGGTGAAAGAGGTGTTATTGAACGCGGAGGAGGAGGTGGGTGTGAAAGAGGAGGAAGAGGAGGAGGAGGAGGAGGAGGTGGGAGAGGAGGAGGGAGAGGAGGAGGAAAAGAAGGAAGAGGAGGAGGAAGAGAAGGAAGAGGAGGTGAAGGTGGTGTGAAAGAGGAGGAAAAGGAGGAGTAGGGC
>NC_051390.1:35981250-35983750 GCF_015228065.2 Penaeus monodon
GTGATGCTGACGCTTTATGTTAAACATAATACTCAAATACTCAACATAATGGCTGGAATCGAAAATGACAGTGATGATGAGGATGATGGTTAGAAAGATAAGGGTGGTGAGGGTGATACGATTAGATATGGTGATGATAATAATGATGATGATTTAGAATAACCGTTGAGACATAAAGGGTGGTATAATAGGGGTCCTGATCGCTAATTGGATAGGACGAGGCACCCACGTACCAGTTGTCAGGCTAATACGATTTAACGGAAGGCTTGTTATGTTAATAACCCCCTATCAACTTTGCCTAAATACGAGTTGTGCTACGGGGAGGGGGGCGGGGGGCGGAGGGAAGGGGGGTATGGCTATTAGGGGCGGGGGGTGGGGGTAGACGCGAGAGAAAGGGGGAAAGATATAGAGATGGTTTAGTCGATAACTAGGCCTAGGAATTGGCAGACATGTGGCTGATGTATTCGCGGAAAGAGGAATGTGAGGGCAGGTAGGCGATTCGTTTGGGACAATCGAATTAAACATTAAAAGGGAAGTAGGCGGATTAGCGTGCAGGATGTACGGGCGCACACACACACACACACACACACACACACACACACACACACACACATACACATACACACACATACACATACAATCTACACACACACACACACACACACACACACACACATATACATACATATATATATATATATATATATATATATATATATATATATATATATATATATATATAAACATATGCACATATATATCTCCCATCTCGCAAAAAAGTTCATGTAAAAAAAGAAAGTATGTGCCATTGATCTCGCGTTGTCGCTGCGCAACACTGACACAGGATCTTTGCATCAGCTTCGTACCGGAGGAGGTGTGTGTGGGGGTGGGGGGATGGAGGGGGGAGGGAGGGGGGAAGGATGAAGAAGAGGAGAGGAGGAGGAGGAAGAAGAGGAGAGGAGGAGGAGGAAGAACAAAGAGAGGAGGAAGAAGAGGAAAAGAGGAAAAGAGGAAGTGGGGTGTGGATGAGGAAGAGGAGGAGGCAAAAGAATGAGAGAAGGAGGAGGAGGGGGAGGAGTAAGGGGAAAGAGAATAGGGCAAAGAGTGCGAGGAGAAGGAAGAAGGGAAAGTAGAGGAAGAGAGGGAAGAAGAGGAGCATGAGAAGGTGGAAGAAGATGAAGACGGGGAGGGCCGAGCAGAGGAAGGGGAAAGATGAGGAGAAGGAAGAAGAAGAAGAAGAAGAAGAAGAAGACAAAAAATAGGAGGAGGAGGAGGAAGAAGAGGAGGAGGAGGAGGAGGAGGAAGAGGTGGAGGAGGAAAAGGAGGAGGAGGAGGAGAAGGAGGAGGAGGAGGAGAAGGAGGAGGAGAAGGAGGAGGAAGAGGAGGAGGAGGAGGAGGAGGAGGAGGAGGAGGAGGAGGAGGAGGAAGAAGAGGAGGAGGAAGAGAAGGAATAGGAGGAGGAGGAGGAGGAGGAGGAGAGGAAAAAGAAGAAGAAGAAGAGGAGGAGGAGGAGGAAGAAAAGTAGTAGGAAAAGGGGGAAGAGGAAGAGGAGGTGAAGAAAAAAGAGGAGGGGGAAGAAGAAGATGAAAGGGCAAAAAAAGAATGATGAAGAGGATGAAGATGAAGAGAAACAGGAAGAAGAAGAAGAGGATTAGGAGGATTAGGATTAGGAGGAGGATAAGGAGGAGATGGAGAAAAGGAAGGAGGAGGAGGAGGAGGAGGAGAAGGAAGCAGAAGAAAAAGTTAAAGAAAAGGAGTAAAAGGAGAAAGAGAAGAAGAAAGATGAGGAGAATGAGAATGAAAAGCATAAAGAGAAAGAGAATAAAATGAGAAAGAAAATGATGATGATGATGAGGAGGAGGATGAAGAGGAGGGGGGGGAGGGAGAAGAGGCCAGACGCCTTTGGGGATAAAGGGAAAACATTAGATGTCGAGGAGGCGGAGGTTCTCCACGCACCGCGGCTCACGGACCCGGGGGCCAGGGGGGAGGGGGAGGGGGGAGGAATGACCTGGAGGGGAAGGAGAGGGAGGGGGGAGTAAGGGGGAGGGGTGGGGGGAAGGGGAAGGAGATGGGGGAGTAAGGGGGAGGGGGGGAAGGGGAAGGGGAAGGAGCTGGCGTGATGGCTGATCTGTGCTGACTGACTGTGGCCGTCCCCCGTGTGAACCGCGACCCGGTGCGAAAGGGGGGGTAATGAGGGGGGTTGGAAGTAGGGAGGGAAGGGGGAGGGGGGGGATAAGAGAGAATACGGGGGGGGGGGGTGAAGGGGAAGACTCCCTTGACCTATTTGGGCGACTAACCTTTGAACCCGATGATGGAACCACGTGGGGCGTTCTGATACCTAGTCCAGAGACTATATATTATCACAGACTATCACAGTCTATCTTCTTCACTATTAATTCCTATTGCCTCACTCCGCACATGCAATGTAGAGCCCTTTCATCTGCCTTTCACAAACAAACTACTTATAACCACCATTCTCCAAGACCAACATTCACAAACA
>NC_051390.1:36033750-36036250 GCF_015228065.2 Penaeus monodon
GCCATTTACATAGTGCCAGGTGAGGAGGCGCTGGTGACTATCTTCATAATGAGCTTGTCGAGTTCGTCTTATCTTGCCTCTGACTGACAGGCGCCTCATGTGACAAATGATAACACGCCGTAAAGCGTTTTTGACTTTTAGGTTTAGGGAATGAGGGTCTCTCCATGAAAACGGGGAATGGTCGGTTCACATGCCAATCATTTGGACTGTCACGTGGAATAATGACATATCAATGCATTAGTGCGTTTTTTTTTTTCTTTTTTGTATTGTCATTAATGTGCGATGATATTTAGAGTTTTGTCTCTCAGCCTCATTTAAGAAGTTAAACAATATCTTTCTTCTTCATTCATCTTCTTCTTCTTCTTCTTCTTCTTCTTCTACTTCTTCTTCTTCTTCTTCTTCTTCTTCTTCTTCTTCTTCTTCTGATTCTCTTTTTATGTCAACACCTCCAACACGTATAGTTATTCGTGTGGACCATTGTCCTCTAAAACACTGGTGGTAAAATGTGTTCTAGTGAAAATGTGGAATGATTATCAAATAACAGTAGTAATGATATAACCGCAGCTGTTTTACTACTGTTAATGCAGGTGTTAAGGTGATGGTAATGAAGGAACGGGTATGACAAAAATGCCTGTTATGCGTGAAGCTGTTCTAAAGACCTGTCATCACGAGGTATTACGGTATGGCAATAATTCTTATGGTTTCAGACCGCGTGTGCAATACAAAAGCGTTTCAGAAATGGTGTTTTGTTTTAGTGATGGAAAGTTATATGCTTCCGTGCTGGGAAAATGGCATTCAGAAGGTGAAAGTGCATGCATTCTCTCGAGCGCAGAATGAAATGAAAATACGGAATGATACAAGTTTATTGAATTTCTTATTAATCATCTCTCTTTCTCTCTCTCTCTCTCTCTCTCTCTCTCTCTCTCTCTCTCTCTCTCTCTCTCTCTCTCTCTCTCTCTCTCTCTCTCTCTCTCTCTCTCTCTCTCTCTCTCTCTCTCTCTATCTTCTCTCTCTCTCTCTTTCGTCACATAATCTCTCTCTCTCTCTCTCTCTCTCTCTCTCTCTCTCTCTTCTCTCTCTCTCTCTCTCTCTCTCTCTCTCTCTCTCTCGTCAAAGCCGAGTCAGGAATCATAAACTCATTACAGGTTAAATTTTCACTGTGTACTCAAAATGAAGTTTTCCCCCATGTGATTTATGTTAATGTAATTTGTTTGTTGTTTGCTGTTTATATCGTGTTTTGTAACGGATGATCATAAATTTCCCAGGCAGCGCAATCAGTCATTTTATTTTGGAGCAGAAATGTCGGGAAAGTTGGTGGCCTTTGCAATAATAAATGACGATATGGGGCTCATTGCTTTGGAGAGAGAGAGAGAGAGAAAGAGAGAGAGAGAGAGAGAGAGAGAGAGAGAGAGAGAGAGACGGAGAGAGAGAGAGAGACAGAGAGAGAGAGAGAGAGAAGGTGAGACATACAGAGAGAAGGAGAGAGAGAGAGGAGAGAGGAGAGAGAAGGAGAGAGGAGAGAGAGGAGAGAGACGAGAGGAGAGAGAGAGGAGGAGAGAGAGAGAGAGAGAGAGAGAGCGAGAGAGAGAGAGAGGAGATGAGAGGAGAAAGGGGGAGACGAAGAAAGAGACGAGACGAGAGAGAAGAGAGGGGAGAGAGAGGAGAGAGAGAGGAGAGAGGAGAGAGAGAGAGAGAGTGAAGAGAGAGAGAGAGAGAGAGAGAGAGAGAGAGAATCCTTTATCTTGAGCTCTTTTGGATGAATCATCTGCTTGTCATCAATATAAAAAAGACACAAAAAGTTTAATTTATGAGGCGCGCAAACAAAACCGATACATTTTGGCATAAAGGCGAATATCTATGAACAAAATGTAAAAGACATATTTCACAATTTAATAAATTTCATTATCTGCGGTGTTAATAATCGCACGAATTAGAGAAGGCTTTTAATCATAAATAAAACGATGATTCAATCTGAGTTCAACAGTGTGATGAGCTGTCTAATTTTCGTGATTAAGGTTCAATGAACATTATTTTTTGACCACTAATTTCGCTCATAGGTGTTGATTTGCCTAATTGAAAATGTTACTCAGTGTTTGTGGCTATTTGTCGCCTATCTAATTAAAAAAAAATGTCTAAGTAGATAAAAAATTGGATAATAAATGAGTGGATAGATAACTACATATATGAATAAATCAGTAAATGCACAAGTGAAGACAAAAAAAGAAAAAAAAATTGCAAATTATACCTGGGAACTGTTAGTAGAATATGTCCGTTGAAAGGTAAAAATATCTGAATTTTGAAGTATCCCCGCACAATGATCTCTCTGACTCGCTGATTACCTAATTAGTAAGTCAAAGTAAAAAAAAAGAAACATGTTTACACACTCGTATCGTACTCTCTGGCGAAGAGAAAAAGAAGAAGAAAAAACTTGACCTACAAGTATTGGTGAATCATTTTCAAAATATTTGAGATCGACATTAGTTCTCCCCTTTGTTCTCCT
>NC_051390.1:36043750-36046250 GCF_015228065.2 Penaeus monodon
GAGGGGAGAGAGAGAGAGAATGAGGAGAGAGGAGGAAGAGGAGAGAGAGAGAGGGAAAGAGAGAGAGGAGAAGGGGGGAGATTTAGAGATGAGGAGAGGGAGGGAGGGGGAATGAGAGAGGGGAGAGAGAGAGAAAAAGAGAGAAGGAGAGAGAGAGAGAGAGAGGGGAGGGGGGAGAAGAGGGGGGAGAAAAGGAAAAAGAGGGGAGAGGGGAAAAGAGAAGGGAGAGAGAGAGGAGAAGAGAGAAGAGAGAGAGAGAGGGGAGAGAGAGAGGAAAAAGGGGAGGGGAGAGAGAATGAGAGAGAAAAGAGAGGAGGCAAAAGAGAGAGGAGGAGGAGAGAGAGAGGGGAAGAGGGGGAGAGAGAGAAGAGGGAGAGAGAAAAGAGGAGGGGAAAAGAGAGAGGGGAGAGGGAGAGAGAGAGAAAAGAGAGGGGGAGAGAGAGAGAGGGAAGGGAGAGGGGGAGAGAAGAGAGAGGGGAGAGAAGAGAGAAGGAAAAGAAGAGAGAGGGGAGAGGGAGAAAAGAGGAAAAGGAGAGAGAGAGGGAGAAGAAGGGAGAGAGGAAAAAGAGAGAGGAAAGAGAGAAGAGGGGAAAAGGGGAGAGGAGGGCGAAGAGAGAGAGAGGGGAGAGAGGAAGAGACGAGGAAAGAGAGAGAAAGAGAGAAGAGAGAGAGAGAGAGAGAAGAGGAAAGAGTGAGAGAGGAAAGAGGAGAGAGGGGAGAGGGGAAAAGGGGGGGGGAGAGAGAGAGAGAGGGGGGAGAGAGAGAGAGAGAGAGAGGGGGGGGAAAGGGGGAGAGAGAGAGAGAGAGAGGGGAAGAGGAAAAAGGGGGAGAGGGGAATAGGGAGAGGAATAAAAAGGAGAAAGAAAAAAAAGGGGGGAAGAGAAGAGGAGAAAAAAGGAAAGGGGAAACAGTTTTAAAAGGGAAGGAGGAAAAAGGAAAAAGATGGAAAAGGAAGGGAAGGAGGAGGAGAATGAGGAAAAGGCGCCCTTTTGGGAAAGGAAAAAAGAAGAGGAGGGGCGGGAGAAAAAAAAGGAAGGAAAGAGAAGGAAGGAATGAGGAGAGAAGAGAAGGGGGGAAGAAAAAAAGAAAAAGAAAAAAGGAGAAAAAAGACAACCAAAAAAAGGAATTTGAAAAAAAAGCCCCAAACGAAAAGAGAACGGAGAAAAAAAAGAGGGGGAAAGAGAAGAAAAGACCGGAAAGGAAGAGGGGAAGGGGGGAGAGGGGGGGGGGGGGGGGGGGGGGAGGGGGGGGGGGGGGGGGGCCCTTAAAAGGCTCCCTTTGGGGGGGCCCCGCCTTGGGCAGATCAAGGACAAAAACACACAAGGGCTGCGGAAAGATAAACAAAATACATTTGGGAAATATCAGTTTTTAATCCACCCTAAAAATAGGTTTTAAAAATTAAAAGGTATTTTATATATTTTAAGGGTTTTTCATGTAAAAAAAAGTTGTATTTTTGTAATAATTGTTATAATCACAACCACCAGAAAAAAAAGGAATAATAGAAATTTTAAATTATAAAAAAAAAATAAAACAAAAAAAAAAAAAAAAATAAAAGAGAAAAAAAAAAAAAAGAGAAATTTGAAAAAAACCCTCACCAAATAAAAAAAGGGGGGTTAAAAAAAAGTTCTGTGAAAAATTCGGAAAAAACGCCCCGGTTTTTGGCAAGCCTCCCCCTGGAAAATTTTTTCCCCCGAAACGGGGGCCCCGGCCCCTCCCTTGCCCTGGCCCCCTTCCTTTTTCCCCCCCCCTCCCCCCCCTTCGGGGTTTCCCCCTTTTTTTTTTTTTTTTTTTTTTTTTTTTGGCCCCCCCCGCCCGGCCCCCCCGGGGGGTTTCCAAGGGGGGGGCCCCTCCCTGCCGGCCCACCCCCCCGCCCAAACCCCCCCCAAAAGGGGTTCCCGGCCCCCCCCCCCCCCTCCCCCCCCCAAGGGGGGAGGCCCCCCTTCCGGGAAAAGGCCCCCGAATAGGTTATAAAAGATGGTGCAAAAGCGTCATCAGCTGTTGATAGTTATTTTGAAGGTTACTTGCAATGTCAGGCAAACGTTTGTTCATTTGCCTTGTGCAGTAATTGTGCATAATCATTTGCAATTGACGTTTTTCATGGCTGCGTGGAGAAAAAAAAAGGAAGTGAATAGAGACTAGGAAGTCATGAGGAGAGAAAAGAGAATGCAAAGAAAGAAAGAAAGAAAAAAGTACAACCCCACAGCAGCAAAAAGCACAACAAAACAAAGGCAATTTCCTCCGAAGCAAAAGCCCTCATCCAACTGAAAAGATGAACTGCCTCGAGAATAATAAAAGATGATTCGCAAATGAGATTATTCTGAACAACGACCTGTGCTTATTATAGGTCGTAATGCCTCGCCGTGTAATGTCTTCCGAGGCGATGGCGCTGTAATTACGCGCTGCCCGTCGGTCGGGGCCTCAGCCTTCGCTCGCCATGAGTCTATGCTTTTGCACACACACACACACACATGCGCGTGCGTACGCATATACACAGATATAC
>NC_051390.1:36061250-36063750 GCF_015228065.2 Penaeus monodon
CCCCCCACCTTCCCAGCTCCAGTACGCCATTACCGGAGAAGTTCATCTGACAGTTAGCGGAACACGGAGCTCGGCAACGCCACTATAGATATGTGTACCGACTCATTATGGTAATTGCGACATTTTCTCATATTTTTGTTACCTTGCAATTTCTCCCTTGCAGAGAAACGACCGTGTTGATTCCTGGCATTACTGTAATTGCACCAAATTCGTACTTCTTTCTTTTTCTTTTTTTTCTAGTATCGCCCAAAAGGTAGAAGATGTAAGTATTGTATGCTTGTCTTTATTATTATTCAACCCCGGCTGCAGACTCTCGCTCGTTATACAATAGTCTACTTACATCATTAAAAAAACACTGGCTGTTGTATTCCCTGGTGTTTGAAATAGGAAAAATACATTTCTTATGGAATTGTTCTTTCAAGTATTTTACCTCCTGTATCCTCTCCTCTCTCCTCGTCCCCTTCCGAATATAAGAAACGGCGCTGCGATTAATCCATTGTGTCGCGCTGCATCGGAATCTCGAAGAATTAGCGAAAAGGATGTTTTATATCGGTCTTTGAGGAAGCGAAGGGCCTTCTATGAGCGCTGTCAGAGTCTCAGGTATTTAATCTGCGCGACATTTTCACCTCTTTATCGTGATGAGATCGGGATTATGACTCTCGCCGCCGTATCTCTGTCTATCGTATCGCGCGGAGGTTATTGACCGTAAATGTGGGCACGGGGGTGGGGAGCGAGAAGGGAAGAGGGGGGAGGGAAAGAGGAAGGAAGGGTGCGTGTGAGGAAGGAGAAGGAGGTGGGGGTGTAGGAGAGGGAGAGGGAGAGGAAGAGAGAGAGAGAGAGAGAGAGAGAGAGAGAGAGAGAGAGAGAGAGAGAGAGAGAGAGAGAGAGAGAGAGAGAGAGAGAGAGAGAGAGAGACTAGGAAAAAAAGTGCACATTTTTCATCAGTAAGCATACTTGCAAGAGAGGAGCACGTTGCCGGCATTTGTTATTATTATATTTTGTTGTTTTTTAAAGATATTTGTGTCTCAGAAATTGTCTAAGCACGTGAGAACCATCGCTTCCTCCGCCGCCACCGAGAGTCAGCCCAGATCACACCGCCTCGCAGCTGCGTAAACATGTTGCTCGAGATATAATTAGCAGGTAATGAGGATCAGCTGTTCAGACACAGTACTTTTATGGAGTGTATACAGCGCCAGGCGATTCATTGCCACGATCTTGCACTATGGCACGTTGCAGAGTGATCATCAACATGAATTAGACCATAAACTTCAGCTTAGCAAACCTGTTTAGCGTTGGGACACTTGTTCCTGTCTTTAAGGAGCGTTTTGTCTGTTGCAAGTTGTGATAAGTCATTCTAATTTGCTTTTCTGGCGGAGAATCCGTTTTTATTGGCCATACGTGGAGCCTGTAACATTCAGCTTGATCGATCGTGCAAAGCAGGAATCATAAAATATTAATGATGCAACACGTTCCTATGAGATCGTCGATCACACAACACAACGGTACACAGCAGACATTCGCCATAATCAGCGATGCAGCCAAACGTACAGCTTTAACAGCAATGCAATACACAAGAGTGAAGTAGCCTAGTTGTTCCTTAAGCGTAACGAAAGTCATTATCAAGCCGGCATAACAACAGCAATGTACTCGCAAATTCTGCTTTCGTGGTATGCATAACTTCCATTGCATTTAGCTGCAATATATCCTTGCAAATGCAGCCACCCGTTTAATGCATTATCTGGCAATCGTAATAATTCGTAAGTCCGCGAGGCTTACCTGCAGTACCTCTTACTGTGTTCATTTCGTAGTTCACTTGATGGGTATTTTTTCTCTACGGAAGATGGCTTGTTTACGTGTCAGGTTATCGGCCAAATGGTGGATATTGTGCATGAATGACTGCTGGCAAATTCATCTACTGCTCTATATTTGCTGTTCAGGAGGCTGAGGCCAAGAGTTGCTGTTGCCCCCGAGATAGATGTTTAGTCGACTTGGCAGATACATTATCTCGACTGACGCTTCATTGCATGACCTTCCATTTGTAATTATTTTGTCGCTCACTTTCGCACGATACGAAAAAAACCCTTTCCTCTTCCTGTGCACAGGAAAAGTTATTGATAGCGTGATTATACTTCAGCTAGTGTGCTTATTACAGAACTAATGGGCCATTTTAATAGTGCAGGATACGGTAGATTGTGGGAGCCCCAGGACATGGATGAAGTACAGAGCTCACGGGGGTTGGAGAGGATAACCGCGTGCTGCTTCCACCCGTACAATGGCAGGGTTTCTGTAGCATGATGTGGATGTTGGAGTTATTTGAACTCTTGGCCAGTTGTTAGTTTTGGTGTTATCGAGGAGAGGAGGGTTATTGTAAGCATACAAACTCTGTGATGCACGTGCTGTTATGTGTATTGATAAAAGAGATTGCGTGCGGGAAACCTTGTTGGCTTTCATAAATGTATGATTCTTTCACATTCCTCCATATCTAACAAAACCGGTAGAC
>NC_051390.1:36068750-36072429 GCF_015228065.2 Penaeus monodon
AATGAGGGAGAAGAGAGGAGGGAGGAAAGGGGACAGAAAGGAGGGGAAGGTAGACAGGAGGGGAGAACACAGGAGAGAACACAGGAAGGGAAGGTAGACAGGAGGAATGAACATGGGGAGGGAAGTAGATGGGAGGGAGGGGGAGGGCAGAACTAAGGGAGGGGGAGGGCAGGAGGGAGGGAGCGCTGGCTTCAACGTAACGTGGATGAGACGAAAGAGGCCAAGAGGGGTTGAAACGACAGTTGGAGGTTGGTTTAGTATTGATATCATGAGGCTAAATCAACGTGTAGCTGTGCGAGTTTGGCCGATAACTATCAACAATAAGTGATTATAATAAAGATTAAGTGGATGTAGTTGTGGTGAAGTTCAGAGCAGGAAGAACGTTGAAAGGTTATTGAGAGGGTTATTACGATGAGGCGGTTTAGCAGAGGAGAGGGTGAGTAACGTTGGCAATGTTATTGTTAAAACACAAATTAGACTATAAAATGGCATACAGCTGGCTTAAGACGTCATAGCTACGAGAAGGATTGGAATAAGGTTGTTAGTACGGTGATTAGATGCTGACAGGGTAGAGAGGGTATTGACAGAGGGAGCAAAGTTGTAGTTTGAGAGGCTAAGGTGTTGGAAAGGTGGGTAGTAGACTGACAGGATGGTTATGTTGCTGCCAAGTGTGAGTAGTGGTTGAGACGTTGACATTTGATTGGCGTGGGTGGACAGTGGTAATAATGAAAAGTTAATCAGATAGTCTGGATCACGATAAAAAAAGCTTGGAAGGGCCAACCGGAGCGAAAAAAAAAGAATGAGAATAAAGCGAAGACGTAGGAGGAGGGGGGAGAAGTAAGTGGAGGATCCGGGAAAAATAATATTAAGCATACATAAAAGTTCATCCTTCACTGAAAGTGCAAATAACATTATACCTAACCAAATGCTTGCTTAGAACATTCACGAGAACGAAAATATAAAAGTTGTTTGAAGTAAAGAAAGAGAGAGGTGTTCGAGGGTATAGAGGGACACACCTTCGCCATAATCACAGGGTGGGGGACCGTCTGGCAAAGCCTGGAACCCGCGGGGAGCCTCGCTGTCCAGACGGGCTTGGAGGAGCTGGTATGGTTCTTCGCTGGAATAATGCCTGGGTTCCGCAAGGGAAGGTTTTCTATGTCAGACAACAGGGAGAGCCGGAGTCGATGATGACACGTTCACCCAGGGCGTCACGAACCGCAGTGTTGGTAAAACGAATGTCCAATTTCCCAAAATACTGCGAGGGAGACGTGGGTCGAGGGAAAGCTTTTTTGTATGTTGCTCTAGCAGGAGAAAAACAAAAGTATTGGGTGATAAACACTATGGGTCGACAGGAATAGTGATACGCTGTCAGACCTAAAGACAGAAAGCAGGTGTAACTAGAGAGTGATGGGAAAAAAAGTGTTCTCAACACTTTTGGGTAGACATTGCTAGAAACAACACATGTGCTATTGCAAACCGACTAGATGAGACCTTAGCTATAATGGCTCCCAAATATATGTTATCAGTGATGATGATGAAGGCAAATACTAAATATAATGTCAGTCAGTTAACAGCTTATTAAGGCCTGGACATAGATTACTAAACAGAAAGCCGAAACAAAAGTTCATTGTAATGTTGCGCAATTACAAACGAAGAGGTTGCTGAAGGTTCAAGAGGATAAAGCAGTTTCAAATTACAGTTAATTATGAGGAAGTCATGGTAGTTAAAATGGACAGGTAATAGCATGAAGTTAGCAAGGGGTTGCCCTAATGGTGGCGGGGAGGGTGGAGGGAAGGGTGGGGGGTGCTATAGTTAGTGGGGAGGAAGAGGAATGGGGTGTCAGAGATCGCTCGAGGGAGAAACTGGAGGTGATGGAGTTAGCGGGAGGGATGGGGAGAAGGGGTACTCTCTACCTGCCGTCTCGACCCCATACAGGTTATACATATGCATATATAATTACAATATATATGTATATGTAAGTGAATATACAAGTACAAATACAGTAAGAGCAAACTTTTCTCAAAGAACTTACTCGATATTGGTGTACATTCATATATATATATATATATATATATATATATATATATATATATATATATATATATATATATATATATATATATATATATATATATATATATATATATATATATACACACACACACACACATGTGTGTGTGTGTGTGTGTGTGTGTGTGTGTGTGTGTGTGTGTGTGTGTGTGTGTGTGTGTTAATTCGTGGATCATGTGAACTTTAACAAAGCCAGTGACTGAAATCAATCAAGTTTGGGCAAAATGTGTATAATGTATAAGAAATTTGTCTAAGAAATGAATTAAATATACTGTCAAATTGTCATACTTTGTCCGGTCACATAATATGAATTATGACGTCTTGCCACGAAAGACGATCAAGCTATTGTGGCGAAACAACGGAAGCGCTTCACGTTCCGCCTCCACTCCGAGTTATTATTTGAGTGTCTAAACAGAACTAGACAAAAAATGGTCCTTGATTCTGACTACAGAATTGCTCAGTTCCTCTATAGAGCAGTTAAGCCCCTCATTAAGACCAATTTATTATTGTTTTTTTTTCTTCTTTTTTTTCTGCTCCTTAGACTGACTGACTTGCTAAGCTATTCCAAAGAAGTCTTGTTTAATCCTTTCCATGAAACAGGAACTGTATCTTTAAAGTCTTTTGGAGTGTTTGTTGTTGTTGTTGTGGTAAACCTTTTTCTAAACCATAAGGACTTGTTATCTGAAGAAGTGGAAGATGTTAAGGGCCTCTCAGCAGGTGGAGGCAGTAACACAGACGAACGTCGCTATAAAAACCCTTTTCCTCAGCGCCGCCCACCAGTAACAGTGGATCCGTCAAGGCCACCCTACCTGCTGCCTCCGCCCACCACTGGCTATACATGTTTGGGAAAATTATATAAATCCCACACTTGTCGAGAAAGGCGTTTATCGCCTCCGGAGAAAGACGGTTGACAACGTTGTCAAGTCTCACGGAATTACTCTTTGCAAGTCACGAAATTTTCGGAGTTGCGAAAACAGAAAGCCATTAAAGTATCATTGTTTTTTTTTCAAGTTGGCAAGTGCTAAAAACAAACTCGCAACCAGGAATCTGCATGTAGGATCATCCATAAAAAAAACTGGAAAACAAACAGCCAGGCAAAATTATACAGTGCCAACCCATAGACCAATAGCAACGACGAAATACAGCATGGAAAGGACTAACGCGGATCCATAGAAGTGCATTTTTTTCTTTTAGTATGGCGTGACCTCGAGTCTAACTTCCTGCTTACCGCCAGATCACCGTCGACTCCTACCTGGCCAATGACTCCCACAGCAGGAGAAGTACAACAAGGCAACCGCATCGTTCGCAATTGCACACTAGCTCACTGCACATTCATTGCGCTTCTGATAATTTTGACTTGGACCTTAGAAGCTCTCGTGATCCAGACGTTACACGGAAGGGCAGTAGAAGCGGCGGAGGTGCGGCGGGGTGACGCGGGATGAGAATTAGCGATGGGTTTGTAGCGTCGTGATGGCGAAGGTAGACATTAGGTTTGGTTTAAGGTTCACGGCGGGAACTTGGGATAAATTGTAGCTCTGATTACGACACAGGTAATGATGGATGTGTGAGAGAGCTTGCACCGTAAACGAGGAAGATTAAAATGTGATTA
>NC_051390.1:36072529-36085029 GCF_015228065.2 Penaeus monodon
ATAATAAAATAATATATAATATAATATATTTAATATATTTTAAATATATAATATATATATATTTAAAATAAATGTATTATAATATTTTATAATAATATATTTAATATATATAAATTTTAATTATATTAATATTTTTTTGTGTGTGTGGTGTGGTGGTGTTGTGTGTGTGTGTTTTTTGAGTGTTTGATACAAAAATCATTATATATAATATTAAATTTTATATATATTATTTTATTTTTTATTTTCTTTTCGTGTATAAAATTTTTTGTATTTATATTATTTTTTTATTAATTTTGTTTATTTGTTTATTCCCCAATTTATTAATTTTATCTTTTTTTTTTTTTTGTATTATTTTGATTTCACCCCCCCCACTATATTTTTATTTTTTTATTTTTTTTTTTATATTAAAAAATTTTGTGGGGTGTGTGTGTGTGTGTGTTTTGTGGGTTGTGTGTGTGTGTGTTGTGTGTGTGGGGTGTGTAAAAATAGAGAGAGGAAAGAAAGATAATAGAAAATAGAAAGAAAGAGAGAGAGGGGAGAGACTGAGAGAGAGAGAGAGAGAGAAGAGAGAGAGAGAGAGAGAGAATTTCCTGTGAAAATCATACCAAAAAAAAAAATTATTCATTTTAAAAGGACAATTCGCAGCATACATCTGTGTCATGCAATCAAAAAATGAGCAATAATTTATGTGAAACCTTTTATCATGTGCGGGGGCCATTTATATTTTAGAAACGGTTTTGTATGTGTTTCGGGGTGTGTGCGTGGTGCGTGCGAGCGCGTTTGTGTTGCGTGCTGTATGCGGGAGTGTTGGGGGTGTGTGTGTGTGTGGTGTGTTGTGTGTGTGTGTGTGTGTGTGGTGGTGGTGTGTGTGTGTGGTGTGTGGCGCGCGGGGTTTTTTGTGTGGTGTTTTGGGGGGCTGTGTGTTTTGTGTGTTTGTGTATGTACATATACACATATCTTCTATCGTCTATCATTCTATCTGTTTTTATCTATATATATTGTGGTGGTGAGTGTATGTGTGTGTGGTGTGTGTGTGTGGGTAATGTGTGTGTGTGGGGGGTGTTTTGTGTTGTGGGTGTGGGTGGGTGTGGGTGTGTGTGGTGTGTGTGTGTGTGGGGGTGTGGGGGGTGTGTGTGCATGTGTGTGTGTATGTGTGTATAAATATATGATAAGGGCGATTGATAATAAAAAATAGTATATAGTAGTAATAAAAATAAAAATAATTAATAATAAAAATAATATAAAATAATGATAATAATAAAATAACAATTAAAATAAAATGAAATGATAATAATAATAATTATTAAAATTTGTTATTATCATAATAATGGAAATAATAATTTTATTACTACTTTTTTCTAAAATAATGATTTTTATTATTATTTTTATTTTTATTATTTTATAATTATTTTATTTTTACTATTATTATTATTATATTTTATTATATTATTATATTTTTACATTAAAAAATAAAAATCTAATAATATAGGTGTAATGATAAAATAAAAATAAATTTATTTTTATTTATTATTATTATTATTTTTATTTTTATTTTAATAATAATGGTAATAATAATAATAATAATGATATTTTTATTTTTAAAATTGAAATTAACAAAAATTTAAAATAATTATTATTATTATTATTTTTATTATTATTTTTTAAATTTTTACTATTTTATTGTCATTATTATTATTTTTTAATAAAATGATAATGTAATGTGATGATAATGGATGATGATGATGATGAGATGATGTGTGATGAGATGGTGATGTTTGATGATGATGATATGATGTGATGATGATGATGATGTGATGAAAATGATAATGATAAAATAACAATTATAATAAGATTAAGAAAATGATAATAAAAACAATTATTATTTTTTTTATTTAATAAAAATAATATAAAAATAAAAATGAAATAATAATAATAATAATTTTTATTATTATTTTTATTATTTATTATTAATATTTTATTATTTTTTATTTTTTATTATTATAATTTTTACATTATTTTTATTTATTATTATTTTATTTTAAATTTATTTTTTTATTTTACTTTTAATCACAAATGATAATGATAATGGTAGTATAAGAAGATTTTATAAAAATGATAATAATAATAATTATTATTATTATTATTTTTATTTTATTATTTTTTTATTATTTTTATTTTTTTTATTTTCTTTTAAAATTATATATTATTGTCTTATTATTATTTATTATAATGAAAATGATAATGAAAAATAAAAAATGATAAGAAAATGTAAGTAATGATAATAAAGTAATAAAAAAAAATGATAATAATAAAATTATAATAAAATAGTAAGAATAAAAAATTAAATAATAATAATAATAATAATAATTATACTAAACTGATACTAATATAACAATACTATTACTGCTACATAAAAAAAAAAATAATAATAAATAATAACAACAAAACAACAAAACAACAACAACAACAATAAAAATAAAAATAATAATAAGGAAAAATAATAATAATAATAATAATAATAATAATAAAATAATAAAAATAAAATAAAAATAAAAATAATAATAATAATTTAATAAAGGAGAAGGACAATTTTACTTTGTCATTTGCTATGATTCGCTTAACAGGAGAAAAACGGCAATAAAACAGCCATGCAAAAAGGTTTAAAAATCCAATAATAATAATAATTTAAAAATAAAATAATAATAATAATAAATTTATATTAGTAATCTAATAAAAGAAATCAAATAATAACACCCCTAACAAAAACAAAAAGATAATACAATACTAAAAAAATGATAATAAAAAAATAAATGATAAAAATGATTACATTAAGACAAGATTTAACAAATTTTATCTCATTTTATTCTTAAAAAAAAATAAAATGATAAATAGTGATAGAAATAAAAAAAAAAACAGTAATGATAATAATGATAATAAAACAACAATAATAAAATAATAGAGAGGATGATATGATGGGATGATGTGATGATGATGATGATGAGAGATGATGATGATGATGAGATGAGATGTGATGATGTGATGATGATGATGATGATGATAAAGATGTGATGAAGATGATGATATGATGATGATGATGATGATGATGGAGAAGTGGTAAAGATGATGAAGAGAAGATGATGATGATGATAGAATAGTAGGTGGGGGGGTGATGAGGGCAGTGTAGTGGTGATGGGGTGGGATGGATGATGATGATAGAAGATGATGATGAGATGAGAGATGAGATGTGTGTGATGATGATGAAGATGATGTGATGATGATAATGATGATGATGTATGTGATGATGATGTGAATGATGAGGATGAAATGATGATGAAGTGATGGAAGAGAAGAGATAGATGATGATAGATGATGATGAGAGATGATGATAAAGATTGATGAAGATGATGAGAATGGTGGTGGTGGGGGTTGGCAGGATATGGTGATGGTGGTGGGGTGATATGATGATGTGATGATGATGAGATGTTTATGATGATGATGAGATATAGGGTGAGAGAGGGGGGGATGAAGTGATGAGAAGATAAAGATGAAGATGATGATATGATGATGAATGATAAGGGATGATGATGATGATGTGATGAGGGTGAGATGATGATATGAAAGATGTGAAGATGATGATGATGAGGGGTGGTGGTGATGATGCAGTGATAGTGGTTGTGGTGGTTGGGGATGGATGATGATGATGTGATGATGATGTGATGTGATGATGATGATGAAGATGAAGATGAAGATTATGATATTGATTAGATATGATGATATGATGGATGATGATGATGATGATGATGAATGATATATGATGATGATGATGGTGATAAGATAAAATAATAATCTCATCATCATATCACCTCATCCTCATCCTCACATCATCCATCTTAGTAGGGGTATCATTTCATTACTTTATTTTAGTAATAATAATAGTTTTTATTAATCATTTAAGATATTCACCATGAATATTTAATTTTCTTTACTATCCTTTCCCTTTCTTACAACATTCTAACCATAACGAAAAAAAGGAAACCAACACAGCTCAAGCAAGTAATAAACTATAGGAAAAAGAAAATGATCTTATACAAAGAGAAGAAAATGTTAGGAAACGAACGCCCCCTCGTCAGACGATGAGGTCTGAGGCGATAAAAAAAGATAAAAAACTTCGCGACACGGTTTAAATCATGGGGACTGAATGAGCGTGTAAATTCAAGATTGCACATTTTTGTCACATGCCACATAAAAGTTTTTTTTTATCTCGTTTCAAAAAAAAAAAAAAAGATCATCTATCCATCTTTTCTATCTCTTTTTTTTTTTTTAGAAATAGAAAATCGGGTGATTAAGCTGAATCCTTTTGACACTTATATGATATCAGAGTGTCTACAGATGCTAATCAACCTTTCCCGTTTATTCTCTTTACTAAAATACTGCATAAAAAAAAAAATGCACAAAAAAAGCGACGAGAGAAACATTTTTTTTCGAAGCCGATCATAACAAAATTTAAATTTTTAAAAAACACAAATTTCTTCGATACAAGGGACGTTCGCGCCCTATTAGGAACAGCAAAAAAATCAATAAAAACAGAATTTCTGTTTGCCCCTGAATAATTTATTTTTTCTCTTACCCCTTTTTAAAAGTGCTATTTCGGTTTTTTTTTTTCTCTTATGGGCCCCGAACAGATTGTTTTTGAAATCACTATTTTTCCAAATTTTTGATTGCCAAAAAAACGAAATTGTTTTTTTTCCGCAAAAAAATCTCGTTAAAATGAGTAAAGTCTTAAGTGATAAATTCGTTTAAATATCGCATGAAAACTTTTTTTTGTCGACTAAAAAAAAAAAGAAAACACATAATTATCCACGTACACCCCCACCAAGGTCACGCAAAAAGCACGCGAGCAATATCCAAAGTGATATTTTTTGATAAAAAGTATGTATGAATAAATATTTTTTCTTTTCCCCCCCTCTCTCTCCTCTCTCCCCCTCTCCCCTCTATCTTCTCTTCTCTCTCTCTCTCTCTCTCTTCTTCTCCTCCTCTTTCTCTTTTCTTTCCTCTCTCTTACTCTCTCTCTCGTTACTCTCTCTCCTATTCTTCTCTTTCTCTCTCTCCCTTCCTCTCTCTCTCTCCCCTCACCTTTTCTATTCTCTCTCTCTCTCTTTTCTCTTTTCCCCTCTCTCTCCTTCCTCTTTTCCCCCTTCTCTCTCTCTCTCTCGTTCTTTCACATTCTATTTCTCCCTTCCTGATTTATATTTTTACTACACTCACGCACATACGCACGCTCACACATGCTTCCTAATGTCGTAAAACTTTTTTTCTTCTTCTTGAGTTAATCACACTTCTTAAATCTTCCTCGTTCGGTGCAACTCTCCACACATCCATCATTTCCTTGGTCGTAATCAGAGCTACAATTTTTCCCCAAATTCCCGCCCTGAAATTAAACCAAACCCAAGTTACCTTCGCCATCACGACGCTACAAACCCCCGCTAATCTACCCCCGTCACCCCCCCGCCCTCCCCGCTTCTAATGCCTTCGTGTAACGTTGGATCACGAGAGCTTCTAAGGGCCAAACAAAATTATCAGAAGCGCAAGAATGTCAGTGAGTAGTGGCAAATTTCAAAGATGCGGTTGCCCTTTTTGTACTTCTCCGCTGTGGGATCATTGGGCCGGTAGGAGTCGACGGGGATTGGCGGGAAGCGGAAGTTAGATCGGGTCACGCCATACTAAAAAAAAAATGCACTTCTATGGATCCGGTTAGTCCCCTTTTCCCTGCTGTATTTCGTCGTTGCTTTGGGGCTATGGTTGGCACTGTAAAATTTTGCCGGCGTTTGTTTTCCATTTTTTTTTTTGGATGATTACATCGATCCCGGTTTTCGAGTTTGTTTTTTGCACTTTCCCCCTTTAAAAAAAAACAAAGTACTTTAATGGCTTTTTTTTCGCAACTCCCAAAATTTCGTGACTTGCAAAGAGTAATTTCCCGGGGACTTTAAACTTGTCAACCGTCTTTCTCCCGGGGGCGATAAACGCCTTTCTCGACAAGTGTGGGATTTATATAATTTTTTCCCCAAAATGTAACCGTGGGGGGCGGAGGGAGCAGGAGGGGGCCTTTACGGATCCACTGTTATGGTGGGCGGCGCTGAGGAAAGGGTTTTTATAGCGACGGGTCTGTGTTTCGCCCCACCTGCTGAGAGGCCCTTAACATCTTCCACTTCTTCAGATAACAAGTCCTTATGGTTTTTAGAAAAAGTTTACCACAACAACAACAACAAACACTTCCAAAAGCCTTAGATACAAGTTCTGTTTCATGGAAATGATTAAACAAGACTTCTTTGGAATAGCTTAGCAAGTCTGTCCATGTCTAAGGAGCAGAAAAAAAGAAGAAAAAAAAAACAATAATAAATTGGTCTTAATTGAATGAGGGTCTTAACTGCTCTATAGCCTGATCAGTTAGTCTGTAGTCCAGAATCGAAGGACATTTTTTGTCGAGTTTCTGTTTAGACCCTCAAATAATAACTCGGAGTGGAGGCGGAACGTGAAGCGCTTCCGTTGCTTTCGCCACAATAGCTTTGATCGTCTTTCGTGGCAAAGACGTCATAATTCATATTATTGTGACCGGACAAGTATGACAATTTGACAGTAATATTTAATTCATTTCTTAGCAAATTTCCTTATACATTATACACATTTTGCCCAACTTGATTGATTTCAGTCACTGGGCTTTGTAAAGTTCACATGATCCATCGAATTAACACACACACACACACACACAACACCACACACACAACAGCACACACAACACTACGCAACACATGTGTGTGTGTGTGTGTATATTATATATATATATCTTATATATATATATATATATATAATATATATATATATATGTCATATATATCTATAATATATTATATATCTTATATATATATGACTGTGGTATATATATATATAATATACACAGTCTGTGTCTGTATCTAGATATATTTATATATATCTATATAGAATTATTATATATATATATATATGTATATATATATTTATATAGATATGAATGTACACTCAATATCGAGTAAAGTTCTTTGAGAAGAGTTTTGCTCTTACTGGGGGGTATTTGTACTTGTATATTCACTTAAATATACATATATATTGTAAATTATATATTCATATGGTATAACCTGTATGGGGGTCGAGACGCAGGTAGGGAGTACCCCTTCTCCCCCTCCCTCCCGCTACTCCATCACCTCCAGTTTTTCTTCTCCCTCGAGCGATCTCTACACCCCCTTCCTCTTCCTCCCCACTAACTATAGCACCCCCCACCCTTCCCTCCCCCTCCCACGCCAACCATTGGGCAACCCCTTGCTAACTTTCATGCTATTACCTGTCCCCATTTTAACTACCATCGACTTCTCATAATTAACTGTAATTTGAAACTGCTTTAGCCTCTTGAACCTTCACAGCAACCTCTTCGTTTGTAATTGCGCAAACATTTGCAATGACCTTTTGTTTCGGCTTCTTTTTAGTAATCTATTCCAGGCCTTAATAAGCTGTTAACTGACTGACATTATTTTAGTATTTGCCTTCATCATCATCATGATAACATTATATGTGGGGGAGCCATTATAGCTAAGGTCTCATCTAGTCGGTTTGCAATAGCAACATGTGTTTGTTTCTAGCATGTCTACCCAAAGTGTTTGGAACACTTTTTTTTCCCATCCCTCTCTAGTTACACCTCTTTCTGTCTTTAGGTCTGACAGCGTATCACTATTCTGTCGGCGCCTATGTTTAATCACCCAATACTTTTGTGTTTTCTTTCTCCTGCCTTAAGCAACATGACAAACAAGCTTTTTCCCTCGACCCACGTCTCCCTCGCAGTATTTTTTTGGGAATTGGACATTCGTTTTAATAACCACACTGCGGTTCGTGACGCCTGGGTAACGTGTCATCCATCGACTCCGGCTCGTTCCCTGTTTGTCCACGACATAGAAACCTTCCCTTTGCGGAACCCAGTCATTATTCCAGCGAAGACCTACCATCTCCTCCAAGCCCGTCCTGACAGCGAGCTCCCGCGGGTTCCAGCTTTGCCAGAACGGTCCCCCACCCTGTGATTTATGGCGAAGGTTGGTGTCCCTCTATACCCTCTAACACCTCTCTCTTTCTTTACTTCAACACTTTTATATTTCGTTCTCGTGAATGTTCTAAGCAAGCATTTGGGTTAGGTATAATGGTTATTTGCACTTTCAGTGAAGGAATGAACTTTTATGTAATGCTTACTATTATTTTCCCCGGACCTCCACTTACTTCTCCCCCCTCCTCCTACGTACTTTTCGCTTTATTCTCATTCTTTTTTTTTTCGCTCCGGTTGGCCCTTCCAGCTTTTTTTATCGTGATCCAGACTATCTGATTAACTTTTCATTATTACCACTGTCCCACCCACGCCAATCAATGTCAACGTCCTCAACCACTACTCACACTTGGCAGCAACATAACACCTACTGTCCATCTACTCCCCCCCTTTCCAACACCTTAGCCCTCTCAAACTACAACTTTGCTCCCTCTGTCCATACCCTCTCTACCCTGTCAGCATCTATCACCATACTAACAACCTATTTCCAATCCGGCTCGTATGCTGCCTTAAGACGCATAGTTACGAGAAGGATTGGAATAAGGGTTGTTAGTACGGTGATTGATGCTGACAGGGTAGAGAGGGTATTGACAGATGGAGCAAGTTGTAGTTTGAGAGGCTAAGGTGTTGGAAGGTGGGTATAGACTGACTGGATGGTTTTGTTGCTGCCAATGTGAGTAGTGGTTGAAAGACGTTGACATTGATTGGCGTGGGTGAAAAGTGTAATAATGAACAGTTTTAATCAGATAGTCTGGATCACGATTAAAAAAAGTCTTGGAAGGGCCAACGGAGCGAAAAAATAAGAATGAGAATAAAGCAAGACGTAGGAGGAGGGGAGAGTAAGTGGAGGATCCGGAAAAATAATATTAGCATACATACAAGTTCATCCTTCACTGAAAGTGCAATAACATTATAACCTAACCAAATGCTTGCTTAGAACGTTCACGAGAACGCAAATTAAAAGTTGTTTGAAGTAGAGAATAATAGAGGTGTTCGAGGGTATGAGGGACACACCTTCGACATAATCACAGGGTGGGGGACCGTCTTGGCAAGCCTGGACCCGCGGGGAGCCTCGCTGTCCAGACGGCTTGAGGAGGCTTGGAATGGTTCTTCGCTGGAAAATGCCTGGGTTCCGCAGGACGGTTTTTCTGTCAGACAACAGGAGGCCGGAGTCGATGATGACACGTTATCACCCCAGGGCGTCCACTAACCGCAGGTTGGGTAAAACGAATGTCAAATTTTCCCAAAATACTGCGAGGTAGACTGGGTCGAGGGAAAGCTTTTTTTGTATGTTTGCTCTAGCAGGAGAAAAACAAAAGTATTGGGTGATAAACACTATGGTCGACAGGAATCAGTGATACGCTGTCAGACCTAAAACAGAAAGCAGGTGGTAACTAGGAGAGTGATGGGGAAAAAAAGTGTTCTCAACACTTTTGGGTAGACATTGCTAGAAACAACACTGTGCTATTGCAAACCGACTAGATGAGACCTTAGCTATAATGGCTCCCAATATATTTATCATGTGATGATGAATGAAAGGCAAATACTAAATATAATGTCAGTCAGTTAACTCTTTTATTAAGGCCCTAAAGGACATAGATTACTAAACAGAAGCCGAAACAAAAGTTCATTGTAATGTTGCGCAATTACAAACGAAGAGGTTGCTGAAGGTTCGAGTGATAAGCCATCTTCAAATTACAGTTATTATGAGAAGGTCATGGTGTTAAAATGACAGGTAATAGCAATGAAGGTTAGCAAGGGGTTGCCCTAATGGTGGCGGGAGGGTGTAGGGAAGGGTGGGGGGTGCTATAGTTAGTGGGGAGGAATAGGAATGGGGTGTCATAGATCGCTCGAGGGAGAAACTGGAGGTGATGGAGTTAGCGGGAGGGATGGGGAGAAGGGTTACTCATCTACCTTCCGTCTCGGATCCCCATACAGGTTATACATATGCATCTATAATTAATAATATATATGTATATGTAAGTGTATACAAGTACAAATACATAAGAGCAAACTTTTCTCAAAGAACTTACTCGATTTGGTGACATTCATATATATATTATATATGATATAATAGATATTATATATATATATATATATATATATATATACATATATATATATCATACACATACTGTGTCAATGGTATATATTATATACACAGTATATATATATATTATATATATATTATATTATATATAAATATAAACATATTATATATGTATATATATATATATAATATATAATATATATATTATATATATACACACACACACACACTGGTTGTGTGTGTGTGTGTGTGTGTGTGTGTGTGGGTGGTGTGTGGGTGTGTGTGTGTGTTAATTCGTGGATCATGTGACTTTAACAAGCCAGTGACTTGAACTCAATCAAGTTTTGGGCAAATGTGTAATATGTATAAGAAAATTTGTCTAAGAAATGAATTAAATATACTGTCAATGTCATACTTTTGTCCGGTCACATAATATGAATTTGACGTCTTGCACGAAAACGATCAAGCTATTGTGGGCGGAACACGGAAGCGCTTCACGTTCCGCCTCACGCCGAGTCTATTATTTTAGTGTCCTTAAACAGAACTAGACAAAAAATGGTCCTTGAATTCTGACTACAGAATTGCTCCAGTTCCTCTTAGAGCAATTAAGCCCCTCATTAAGACCAATTTATTATTGTTTTTTTTCTTCTTTTTTTTCTGCTCCTTAAACTGACTGACTTGCTAAGCTATTCCAAAGAAGTCTTGTTTAATCCTTTTTCCATGAAACAGGAACTGTATCTTTAAAGTCTTTTGGAGTGTTTTGTTGTTGGTTGTTGTGGTACACCTTTTTCTAACCATAAGGACTTGTTGTTTCTGTATCTGAAGAAGTGGAAGATTTAAGGCCTCTGCGCAGGTGGGCGGCAGTAAACACAGACAAAACGTCGCTATAAAAAACCCTTTCCTCAGCGCCCGCCCACCAGTAACAGTGGATCCGTCAAGGCCACGCCTACCTGCTGCCTCCGCCCACCACTGGCTATACATGTTTGGGAAAATTATATAAATCCCACCTTGTCGAGAAAGGCGTTTTTAATCGCCTCCGGAGAAAGACGGTTGACAACCGTTGTCAGTCTCACGGATTACCTTTTCAATTCACGAATTTTCGGAGTTGCGAAACAGAAAAAGCCATTCAAGTATCTTGTTTTTTTTTTGCAAGTTGGGCAAGTGCTACATACAACTCTCACCCAGGAATCTCATGTAGGATCACCATAAAAAAAACTGAAAACAACATCCAGGCAAAATTATACAGTGCCCACACATAGACCAATAGCAACGACGAAATACGCATGGAAAGGGCTAACGCGGATCCTAAAGTTGCTTTTTTTTCTTTTAGTATGGCGTGACCTCGAGTCTAACTTCCTGCTTCCGCCAATCACCGGGAGAGCTCCTACCTGGCCAATGATTCCCACAGCAGGAGAAGTACAACAATCAACCGCATCGTTCCATTGCACACTAGCTCACTGCACCTTCATTGCGACTTCTGATATTTTGACTTGGACCTTAGAAGCTCTCGTGATCCATACGTTACACGGAAGGGCATAGAAGCGGGGAGGTGCGGCGGTGTGACGCGGGATGAGAATTAGCCGATGGGTTTTGTAGCGTCGTGATGGCGAAGGTAGACATTAGGTTTGGTTTAAGGTTCACGGCGGGAACTTGGGATAAATTGTAGCTCTGATTACGACACAGGTAATGATGGATGTGTGAGAGAGCTTGCACCGTAAACGAGGGAAGATTTAAGAAGTGTGATTAACTCAAGAAGAAGAAAAAAAGTTTTACGACATTAGGAAGCATGTGTGAGCGTGCGTATGTGCGTGAGTGTAGTAAAAATATAAATCAGGAAGGGAGAAATAGAATGTGAAAGAACGAGAGAGAGAGAGAGAGAGAGAGAGAGAGAGAGAGAAAGAGGAGAGAGAGGAGAGAGAGGAGAGTAGAAGAGAGAGAGGAGAGAGGAGAGAGAGAGAGAGAGAGAGAGAGAGAGAGAAGAGAGAGAGAGAGAGAGAGAGAGAGGGGGAGAAGAAATAAATATTTCATTCATACATACTGTTTATCAATAAATATCACTTTCGGAATATATGCTCGCGTGCATGTTTGCGTGCACCTTGCGTGTGGGTGTACGTGGATAATTATGTGCTTTGCTCTTTTTTCTTAGTCGACAAAAAAAGGTTTCATGCGATATTCATAAATCGAATTTATCAGCTTACAGACTTCTACTACATTATTAACGAGATTATTTTGCGGGAAGACAAAAACAATTCTCGTTTATTTTGGCAGATCTAAATTATGGAAAAAGTAGCTGATTTCAATAACAATCTGAATTCGGGGCCATAAAGAGAAAAC
>NC_051390.1:36113120-36115620 GCF_015228065.2 Penaeus monodon
GGTTAGAGCATCGGACTTAAGACTGTCACGACGGCAATCTGAGTTCGAGGTTTCGAGTCACCGGCCGGCGCGTTGTTCCCTTGGGCAAGGAACTTCACCTCGATTGCCTACCTAGCCACTGGGTGGCCAAGCCAGCCCAAGTCAGTGCTGGTCCCAAGCCCGGATAAATAGAGAGAATGATTACCTAAAAAGGTAACACCGGCACTCTCCGTGGAAAGGAACTGGGGACCCTACCACGTACCCACTCCATGAGCATCACAACATGAAAAAAAAACTATCATGCTGTGACCACGGCGGCTCAGACATGAACCTACCGTTAAAATAAGAAGTAGCATGGATAGTTTAGTTTCATACCCAGAGTGACCTAGGTTCGAGGCCTGGGTCAGGGAGGATTGTTCTTTTTATATACACACATATATATATATATATATATATATATATATATATATATATATATACATATTTTTTTAACAGCCATTCATCCCACTGCAGGACATTACTGAAAGGTCATATGGCAGTGCCACCCTTGCCTGATTGGATGCCCTTCCTAATCAACTGCGGTTTGTGCCACGGTGGTGATTTCCCCTACGACACCTGCATTTGACTTCTCAAGCGATATGTCGATATGTCGTTTTCTCGGGCTCGAGCCAGCAATCAGAACGCAGGCGTTTTTACGACTATCGCGGCGAGAATTGAACTCGGGACCACGAGGGTCGGAGTCCAGTGCTCTAACCACTGGACCATCGCAGCATATACATACATACATATGTTTATATATATATATATATATATATATATATATATATATATCCATCCATCCATCCATCCATCCATCCATCCATCCATCCATCCATCCATCCATCCATCCATCCATCCATACATACATATACAACAGCCCTTTATTCCACTGCAAGACATAAGCCTTTCTCAATTCACTATTGAGAGGTCATTTGCCAGTCTCACCCTTGCTTTATTGGTTGCTCTTCCTAATCAACCGCAGTTCGGAGCGCTAACACTTGTGCCACGGCGGCAACTTCCCTAACGACATCTGCGTTTTAACTTCTCAAGGCGATATGTCATTTTTTCGACGTGAGATCAGGCTCTAGCCAGTATTCGGAGCGCAGGCATTTTCTCAGTGGTGGGGAATTGAACTCTGGGCCTTAAGTGTCGGAGTTCAGCGCTCTAACCACTGGACTATCGCGGCAATATATATATATATATATATATATATATATATATATATATATATATATATATATATATATATATATATATATATATATAGAGTGAGAGAGAGAGAGAGAGAGAGAGAGAGAGAGAGAGGTGTACATAAACAGGTAGACAAGTAGCATTTCCTTCCGTAATGCAGCAGTCGCAAGCAAACAGCCATTTGACTATGGCGATTGCTTTGAACTACCAGCACCCACTTTACTTTAAATAGAGCAGTTGTTATAAAATACGTTTATCTGAACGAAGCATTCTGTAACTTTTATGTACAATTGTTTTATGAACAGTCATTCTTTCGGATACACAGATATAAAAAGTGTATACAATTTGTTTTGTTTGCCTCGTGTATGTATGTACACTTAGACGTATGTGTGTGTGCAGATATGTATATATTTTTTCTACATTACAGGTACAACATATATGATTCTAAAGCACGCGAGTAGTTGGCACAACTCTTCAGAATACACTTAACAAAGTGTGATAAGTCAGATGAACAACCAGTCTCACTTGTCGTCTTTGTTGTTGATACCGAAGTCATCTCGTATATATTATTGCTTTCATGGGTACGTTTATGTATACTTTATGTCCATAGGTTATTCACACACACACACACACACACACACACACACACACACACACACACACACACACACACACACACACACACACACACACACACACAGACACACACACACACACACACACACACATGTGCGCGCGCGTGTATGTACGTGTGCGTATGTGTGTATCAAAGTACGTATAATTCTCTCATGATGTAACACGAGAGCTTTGGGAGGCGCAGAGTGCAAGCGAAGTGCGCATTGGAACACTGTTTTGTTTCCAGCTCAGTCGCTACAATTATAAAGATCGAGAGAGAAGGAGGGGGGGGGGCGTGAGGGAGGCTGAGGGCGGGGCAGGGTGTTATCCCTCTGATCAGTGGGAAGTATATTTCGTCTTGACTTATAGCTTGCACGAGGGAAGAAATAGATCTCTCTGAGCCGCGGTTGTGGCCTTGTGGGGTAAATATACTCTGTGTGGATTTCGGGGAACTCGGCTGCGAAACGGCGGCGCACCGTGCGAGGTTTTTGTTTTCGATCTTTTATGCCTTCGTGGTCCGGATGTACCTTGATTGTTTTAGAAGAAAGGGGGAAAACTCCTTTTGAAAGAAAAGATGAAAGAAGAAGAAAAAGGGAGATTGCATTTACATGTATAATAGAGAAATCATGTTAGTTCGTCAAAAAGAAGCGAATCCGTTTACTGCAACGAATGACAT
>NC_051390.1:36130653-36137953 GCF_015228065.2 Penaeus monodon
ACAAAAAGGTCCAGATTTGCTGCTGTCGAAAATCTGCGGCTCTGAAATCTCCACACGCCGGCCACTCATCATATTATTGTATAGTTATTATTATGATCATAGTATAGTTATCATTGAGGCCGCGGTGGCCGAGTGGTTAGAGCGTCGGACTCAGGACTGGCACGGCGGCAATCGGAGTTCGATGGTTCGAGTCACCGGCCGGCGCGTTGTTCCCTTGGGCAAGGAACTTCACCCCGATTGCCTACCTAGCCACTGGGTGGCCAAGCCAGCCCAAGTCAGTGCTGGTCCCAAGCCCGGATAAATAGAGAGGATGATTACCCAAAAAAAGGTACCACCGGCACTCTCCGTGGAAAGGAACTGGGGACCCTACCACGTACTCACTCCAAGAGCATCACAACATCAAAACTACAATTAAGTATCATGCTGTGGCCACGGCGGCTCAGACATGAACCTACGGTTAAAAAAATAGTTATCATTATCAGCATGATACTGCATAGTTATTGTTATGATCATAGTATACTCATCATTATTATCATGATATTATTGTATAGTTATTGCCATCATCCTAATATTATTGTAAATCTATTACTATGATATAGTATAGTTATAATTATCATCATGCTATTCTTGCATAGTTATTAATATAAAAAAACACTTGTAGGCCTATATAGCAGTATGTAAGTTACCTTTAAGTAGCAAGTATGAAGCAAGAAACGTGTTCTGTAGGAGAGCAATATTACCTTTTTAATGTAATGCTACTAGCCGTGCTTCCTTTTATATTCATGCAATTTTCCTTGATTAGATTTTTATGGTGAAGGCGAAGAAACCTAATATAGTTACATCTTGCTTTATCTGATATCGGTTACATGAGGATTATAGGTATGTACATTCATAACCATACATATATATACACATACATACATAGATGAATACATACGTACATCCATACATCTATACATACATACATAAATAAATATATACATATACACATATATACATATATAAATATATATATGTATATATTATGTATGTATGTGAGTGTGTATGTGTGTGTGTGTGTGTGTGTGTGTGTGTGTGTGTGTGTGTGTGTGTGTCTGCGTGTATGTGTGTGTGCGTGAAGGCGTGTGCATGTGTGTGCGTACGTGCGTGCGTGTGCGTGCGTGCGTGTGCGTACGTGCGTGCGTGAGCGTGCGTGCGTGTGCGTACGTGCGTGCGTGAGCGTGCGTGTGCATGCGTGCGTGCGTAAACACGGTGTATACCCCCACATACATATCTATCTACAACTTATCAATCCATCTATTTATCCATCCATCTGTCTATCTATTTATCTATCTACACACACACACACACACACACACACACACACACACACACACACACACACACACACACACACACACACACACACACATATATATATATATATATATATATATATATATATATATATATGTATATATATATATATATATATATATATATATATATATATATATATATATATATATATATATATAATCTGCAGTACAAGAACGGCATTCGTTTATAACATATATTTGTTTACTCTAGCGTGAATAAACCACGCAAGCATCGTAAACTAGAAATCCTGAAAATTAGTAATTACCCGTAGGTATCTATATGTAAAATGTAGTTAATTTATCATTTATATATTTGATACAGGCTTTGTAAATTTTATATAACACTAACCATAAGCTTGATGTAGCGTGCCTAAGTCTGATGTAACATTCATATAATATAATAGAAAGTACATATTGATATAGCCGTTGCAAGTTTGAAATTGCAGTTTCATATCTTATTATTAGATTCAATATGAGACTTATGTAATTGATATAGCATTTGTATAGCATCACTATCACTGGTATATTAAATATATCATTTATAACCATGATATACATTTTATTTGTTTGAGATAGCCATAAGCTTTATGTAAGATTTAAATATTTGATAAGGATATAGCACTGATAAGTATTCCTTTTTCATATAACGCTCTTTTGTTTGTAATTTGTTATATATACCATCTATAAGTTAATTTAGTACTTCTATTTTCGAAAAATAGTCAGAGGTTGTATAGTATTCATCAGTTCATATAACACATAAGTTTAGCATGATATCTAGGTTTGATATAGCATGTGTATTTTTGATATAGCACTCATATGGCTGATTGGATGGCATTTATAAGTTTGATACAACCTATTGAAGCTTATAACACTACAGCATTTGATTGTTGCGATGGGAAATATCCACTGGGAAATTCTTAAACTTTTTTATATTTTGGTATCAATGCAAAGCCTTCCTGACATGTGCAAAAAAGTGGCGCTTCCATATTCAGTATCTAAAGCAGTATATATATATATATATATATATATATATATATATATATATATATATATATATATATATATATATATATATATATATATATATATATATATACATATATATATATATATATATATATATATATATATATATATATATATATATATATATATATATATATAACACTTGCGCTAACATTTGTGCCACGGCGGCGACTTCCCCTATGACACTTGTGCTTTGACTTTCTCAAGGCGATATGTTATTCTCTCTCCGTGAGATCGGGCTCGAGCGCAGGCATTTTTTATACAACTGCTGCGGCGGGAAATTATACTCGGGACCATGAGGGTCGGAGTCCAGGGCTCTAACCACTAAACCATTGTGGCAGTACACACACACACACATATATATGATATATATGGGTGGGTGCTTCGTGCTCAGGGTGATGTGAAGCGATGGTGTGGTAGCCTAGGTAGTGTTAAGTGCTTGCATGCCTTCTTGCTTGCAGCTGCCATTGCCTAATGCAAAAAAGTGGGCAGCTCTGAATAAGCCTCCCTTGCCAGTTCACAGCCTCTCCGTCATTGAGACTTCTGCAGTGCCTCCTCATGGCCACCCATGGATACTAGGCATCTTGCGGTCCCAGGCTAAACTGTGGGGGATCTCGGAGCAGCAGGAGCCCCCAGAAGTAGAGAGCCATGGCCCACCAGTGTGTGGACATGCCCTGGCTCTGTATCAACTCCTGCCCCTTAGCCACCATGGGGTTAATAGGCAGCTTGGGGGAGGTGGGCCTTGCCAGCCCTCCTCTCCCCATATAACTCACCGGCAACAACCAGAATAAATGGATATGCTGGGGGGAGGGGTGCTGTCCCTCCCACCCAGCAAGCGAGGTGGGCTGTGGGTCCCATTGGGAGGGCAGATATTGGGTCGCAAGATGGGAATGAGAGTTACTTGTCCTGCCTGCACCCTGGCAGGTGCCAACCCACCATGAGGCCTGTGGGACAAAGCCCTAGGGAACCCCACAGGCAGATGGTGGACCCCACAGCCTGCAACCCCCTTTATTTGGGGCAGCATTGGTGGGGGTGGCAGAGATTGCACCCACCCAGAGCAACCTCCCGAGGCTTAACCTCAGGTGAACTATCCGGGTAGGGGCTGGAAACATCCGGTCCTTGTGGCAGGATGACCAGTTACCTGTACTATCAAGGGATTGGAGCAGCTGGGAGTTGAGATGGCTGCCCTCTCGGCGGTGAGAAAACCTGGCAGTGGTATGATCAGTATGGATGGGTACACCTATTGGTCAGGCAGCACCGATGGTCATCACCTCCAGGAAGTAGCCATAGCCATCTCCAACTGACTTCAGCTCGCGGTAGTTGAGGTAACACTGGTTGATGAGCACATTATGGCACTGAGACTGAAGCATGCTTTTGGTTTCATGTCTCTTATTGCTGTGTACACTCCTACTGATGTTTGCAAACTCATTGTGAAAGAAGCATTCTATGCCAAACTCACAACTGTGGCAGACATTTGCCCCCAGCGAGATATTTGCATTGTTCTGGTATCTGGCAGCGATCGAGCTGGCCACAAAATGTCTGTCGGCCCCTATGGCTCAGGAGCTGATCCCAGCAGCGAGAACATCATCCTTCTCCGAGACTTTGCTAGGTCCCAGAGAATAATGATTTCTGGATCCTGGTATCAGCATTCCAACCTACATCACTGGACCTGGTATAGCAATATGGGTACAGGAAGCCAAGGAGATTGACCACATCCTTGTTAGAACTCGATGGAGGATCCTCCAGAATTGCAGGGTTAACCGGAGTGCTGAGTTCTGTGGCACTGACCATAGGCTGGTAGTGGCTACCCAATGGATCAACTTCAAAACTCCTCGTCCCTCCAGTGGCCACTCTAGGGTGTTTCACTTGGACAGACTGAGGGAGGGGGAGTGTGCCTGTGGGTTCACCATGGCAGTCTCTGATCAATTCACAGAACTTGAAAACCTGATGGACCCAGTTACTCTGTGGGAGTCCTTCAGCACATGAGTCTATTGGTGTACACCTGAGGACAAGGCAGAATTTTATCTCCCTGGAGACACTAGAGGCTACTGAAGCATGTCACATGGCTCGGCTGAATGGCAATCAGGACTTGCGTTGCTCTTTGGTGCATAGGGCTTGGATACCGTTGAGAAGGGACAAGGAGCAGTTCATCCTGAATCTTGCTGAGGAGGCTAAAAGCCATTTCTTGGTAAATGGCCTTCGCCCTGCCTACCAAGCCCTGAAAAAGCTGAACTCTATGCCCTCCTCGCAGATGACCACAGTCCGTTCAGTAATTGGATAGATCATCTCAGATCATGTTGGGGTTCATAAACGTTGGGTTGAGTATTTTGAGCAGCTGTACCAGGTAGACCCTCCAACAATTAGCTTGGATGTAAGTGGTATCAATACCTGTGTCAGACCCACCAATCAGCAAGGAACCTCCTACCCTAACGGGGGTTAGGATAGCGATTTCCAAGCTGAAGTGTGGGAAAGCCACAGGCATATGTGATATCCCTGCTGAACTGCTAAAGGCACAGGCCTTGTATGTAGTCTTGGCTGCCATCTGGCAGTCTGGTACCACTCCCCTTGACCTGTTGAGGGGCATGGCCATCCCTCACTGGAAGGGGAAAGGAGATTGTTGGAACTGTAGCAACTACCATGGCATTACACTGCTTAGCATAACAGGCAAAGTCTTTGCCCACATTCTTCTGGAACGTATCTGTGACCACCTACTAAAGCACCAGAGACTGGAGCATTCTGGATTCATTCCTGGCAAGTCCACAATAGACCGTATCCTAGCACTTTGAGTAATTGTGGAATGCTGTCATGAGTTTGGTCGTGGGTTGCTTGCAGCCTACACTAACCTCAAGAAGGCATCTGACTCGGTGCATCAAGAATCACTATGGGAGATTCTGAGACTCGGGAATTCCAACACAGGTTATTGGCCTAATAGCAAGCCTATATACTAGTACTGAAAGTACTGTAAACTGTGGTGGGGGCCTATCAAACTTCCTTAATTCAGGGGTGAGGCAAAGCTTTGTCCTTGCACCAACACTTTTCAACACCTACATGAACTGGATAATGGGCAGAGACACTACCCAAAGTCAGTGTAGAACAACACTGGGCAATATCAAGGTCTCAGACCTTGACTTTGCCAATGATGTTGCTATCCTGAGTCCTTGAAGTCAGTGGTAGCAGATTTTGATGCATTTAGCAATGAGGTGAAGCCCGTAGGCCTAGAGGTTTCCTGAACCAAGATTCAGGACTTTGGGGGCCTGTTAGGGGAACCCATTCAGTCGATCCATGTTTGTGGTGAGGACGCTAAAGTCACAGAGAGCTCTGCATAACTTGGTATTGTAGTCCATATCTTTGGGCTGTCAGACCAAGAAGTCAGTAGATGGATTGGTCTGGCAACAGGAGCCATGAACTCGGTCAACAAGAGCGTTTGGAGATGTCGGTACCTATGCAGAAGGACCATGCTGCGTGTCTTCAAGGCCTTGATACTGCCAGTTTTGCTCTGTGGAAGCGAAACCAGGACATTATCTAGTACCTTGGAATCTTGATGCCTTTTGTAACAAGCCTCTTCGCAGGAACATGGGGTACAGTTGGCAGGGCTATGTGTCCAACCGACGGCTGCTCCGTGAGACTGGCATGTATGTATGTATACATATGTGTGTGTGTGTATGTATATATATATATATATATATATATATATATATATATATATATATATATATATATATATATATATATATATATATATGCGCACACACAAACGTCTCTCCCATTTGTCTATACATCTGTGTTTATCTTCCTGCCTTCACTCTCCCCCCCCTCTTCCTCACCTTCTTTCACAGAAAACACTATGGCTGAATGATTCATGGCTGAACAGCAAATGTTTCGTACTCAAAAAAGCGTGTGAGTCAGAAATATTTCTCGGAATAGTGAGTGTTATTGTCTCTATGCCGTTTAGAAGTGTAAGCCAGAAACAAAGTAGAGGTTTAAGCTCATCATCGTTATCGTCATCATTATTATCGTTATTATCATGATTATCATTATTATTTCATCATTATCATCATTGTTGTTGTTATTATTTTATTGTTTTATTAGTATCATCATTGTTATTATTATTATTATTATTATTATCATTATTATTATTATTATTATTATTATCATTATCATTATTATTATTATTATTATCATTATTATTATTATTATTATTATTATTATTATTATTATTACTATTATTATTATTATTATATAATATATTATTATAATAATAATAATAACAATAATAATAACAACAACAACAACAACAATAATAATAATAATAATAATAATAATAATAAAACAATAAGATAAATAATAATAATAATAATAATAATAATAATAATAATGATAATAATAATAATAATAAATAAATAAATAGATAAATAAATAATAATAATAATAAATAAATGATAGTGATAACAATACCAATAATGTTAATAATATCAATAATAATAACAATAATAATGATGATACTAATAAAACAATAAAATAATAACAACAACAATGATGATAATGATGAAATAATAATGATAATCATGATAATAACGATAATAATGATGACGATAACGATGATGAGCTTAAACCTCTACTTTGTTTCTGGCTTACACTTCTAAACGGCATAGAGACAATAACACTCACTATTCCGAGAAATATTTCTGACTCACACGCTTTTTTGAGTACGAAACATTTGCTGTTCAGCCATGAATCATTCAGCCATAGTGTTTTCTGTGAAAGAAGGTGAGGAAGAGGGGGGGAGAGTGAAGGCAGGAAGATAACACAGATGTATAGACAAATGGAGAGACGTTGTGGTGCGAATATATATTATATTATATATATAGCGCATATAATATATATATATATTATATATAATTATATATTATATTATA
>NC_051390.1:36143053-36145553 GCF_015228065.2 Penaeus monodon
TGTGTGTGTGTGTGTGTGTGTGTGTGTGCGCGTGCGTGCGTGCGTGCGTGCGTGCGTGCGTGCGTGCGTGCGTGTGTGTGTGTGTGTACAGAAGCGTGCACGTGTACCAGATGCGTGCGGAAGAGGTTATTTCTTCCTTAAACTTACCTCTCTCTCTCTCTCTTTCTCTCCTTGTTTTCCCCTTTCTTTCTCCCTCGCCCTCTCACTTTTTATCCACCTCAGCCCACTAAGCGGAGGGAAAAAGTTACAATCAGTATAAACTCTCTCAAGCAGTTCGTACGATTTTCCATTCCTGGCTTGTCTTCCCTCGGTGATGGAGCTCTAAGCCGCAACACGAGGGCGCCCCAAGTTTCGACGTCGCAGTTATCAGACATCGCCGCGGTATTTATATTATAAAGACGAGGAGGAAGATGAAGCAAAAAAAAGGAGAAACGGGAAGACGGAAGAGGATATTGGGGATGATGATGGAGAAGAAGATGAAGAAGAAGAGGAAAATGACTAAGAAAGATGATGAGGGGGAAGGCAGTCAAGGCGAAGGAAGCTGAAGAAAAAAGAAGAAAAGAAGAAGAAATGAGAAGATAAAGATGGAAAAGAAAGAGAAAAAGAATGAAGGAGCAGACTAGGCGGACAGAAAGAAGTACATTTTATTTCATTATTTTTTCAGGAAAGTCTGCAACTATCATCAGGAGTGAATTTAATTATTTTGAGAGAGAAATGCAAAAGTTTTCGTTTACCTGAGTTAAATGGGTAGCATGAATACTGTATTTCATAAACTCCCCGAAAGATCCCTATGCAGGAACGTGATAAAAAGTATTTGCATCCGTATCTTATATAATACATGTATTGTATATTACATAACACACACATTGTGATGATGATGATGATGATGATGATGATGATGTGATGGTGTTGGTGTTGGTGATAGTGATGGTGATGGTAGTGGTAGTAGTGGTGGTGGTGGTGGTGATGGTGATGGTGATGGTCAGGTTACTAATAAGGATAATAACAATAATGACTCATAGGTATTGTGATAACAACAACAATATTAGTAATAGTAGTAATAGCAGCAGCAGCAATATTTATTGCAGATTACAATAAATATTGCTATAGGAGAGACAAATGGAATAAATTTTGATTAATTTATGAATGAATAAATAAATGAAGAATAAATGTGTACAAACAGATACACAGATAAGTAAATAGTTAAATTAGCATAATAACCAGAAAAAAACATACCAAAAAAGTCCCAGTCAGAAGAAGAACAAGTGAAGGCACGACAAAGAAACTCGGCGTGACTGTGTAATCACGTCTTCAGCGAGAGTCAGTTATGCTCGGTGGCGGTGGCTTGTAATGGAGTGAAGGTGGAGGTGGAGGAGGTGGAAGAGGTGGAGGCGGGAAACTGAACCAGTTGTGGTAAAAGGCAGACAAGGTGGGTTGGCTGTTGCGGAGGTACAAGTGGTGGCTGCAGAGGTGGAGGCGGTAAGCTGAGCCAGGCGGGGTAGAAGACTAACAAGGCACACGTGCTTGTTCAATTTCCTTTTGGGCTACTCCCTTTGACGGCGCCGACTCAGGCGCAGGTGTCTGCGGCAATGGGAGGGAGTGCGAGGTGGTTTCTTCCTCTCTTCAAAGGGTTGTGTTGGGAAGGACTGAGTGTGCAGGATTGTTTGGAATAATAATGCGGAAGGCTTGCGTAGGGGGTTTGACTCGGTGCGCCTTACTGTGTTTTTTGCTATTGCAGAAAATATAAGTGAATGGAATGTGAAGTCGTATTGATGTGTGTGCCTATATACATACAGAATATAAATCCTATATATATTTCTACTATAGTAAATTACTTCATATAGCTCGAATAAGGAAGATTTAGACCAAACAAGTAAAGTAAAACCTTAATGTCTTAGACAGCAACGGGTTTCGAGGAAAAAAAACTGAAGATATTTCAATATTCATTAGCCTTTTAGGTGTATGTAATTCAGTCTAGCCTAAACTAGCGAGTGACCAAGGGTAAAAAGACTATATTCATCTTGATAAGAAGCAAGCAGTTCTCCAGCTGACCGGGTAGAGAATGAAGAGACCGAAAGAGTGGAATGCAGTAAAGTCGTATTTACACTATTCAAGGAAATGCTGGTGTCTAGACAATATCCCGTTTTCTGTCAATCGCCGTTGTGTTTTGTTTTGAGCTGGCGATCTCTGGGTCCGTCCGTTGGTTCTTTTTAAACGTGTGACCACAACGAATGGGTGGTCATCCCCGCCCCGCCAACCAAAGAAATGCTACGCTACCCATTACCGTGACTGGCGTAACCGTTACGTAAGGATATGTATTACCTCTGTTCTTTCCGGCATTATCATCTGCGATATACCAAAGAGAAGTATCTATTTGGTTATGTGGGTGATTCGGTAGTCTACGCTCTAGCCAAGCATTTGACGGTCTCTCCATGGTTAAAATACACACACTCTCCCTCCCTCCCTTCCTTCCCCTCTTCTCTTTCTCATACATACATAC
>NC_051390.1:36155553-36158053 GCF_015228065.2 Penaeus monodon
ACACACACAAACATACACACACACACTCACACACATAATCATAATGTTGATGATCTAATAATTACACAGAGGGTAGAAACAGTAAAATCTCCAACAACAGGCATATGAACGATAATGGTAAGTAATAAAGATAATGATTGTTGACACGTTGAGTAGGTAGCAATATTTAGGTAGTTTGTATACTGTATCTTCCTAGTGATGTATTAGTGCATTAAAAATTATGTGACAGAAAGTACTGTTGATATGCAATAAGCGAATGGATTGTAGTTTAGTCAAGAGCATCATATACTATTGTCTTAATATCGTCTTTAAGGTAATATCTCCTATACACACAAAAAAACAACAACAACAACAAACAATGACGTTATAATACCGAAATAAAAAATACATTTAAGTATCAAACGAACGCACTTGTTAGTGAAAAAAGCAAAACGCACACACTAAAAATCACGTTTTGTGCACATTGCAGTCAAATGAAACAAGAACCCAAGGATTTACTGTTGCAGAATCAGAAGGACTGCAACATTGCTACGTGGTCATGGCGGCCTTGCATCGTGCATCACCAGGCTAAAAATAGTGTCGACGTGATAATATGGTGGCCCTTGTGTGTGTGTGTGTGTGTGTGTGTGTGTGTGTGTGTGTGTGTGTGTGTGTGTGTGTGTGTGTGTGTGTGTGTGTGTATGTGTGTGTTATTTTCAAAATCTTATTTCGCGGTACCTAAATCTCTTTTTTATATATATTTTTTTACTAGTACAGTGGTACTGGTCTTGGCTGAGAATTACCATGATACTGACACTGATAATTGATATTATTATTTTTTTGTTGCTGTTGTTGTTGTCAATGCTGTTATTATTACTGTTATGATAATAATATCGATACAATAATCATAATGGAAATAATAACAATATTGATAATGAAAATAATGATACTGATAATGACAAAAAACAGCAATAACAACAATAATGATAATGTTAATATTAATATTAACAACAATGATAAAATAGAAATTAGGATAACGATAATGCTAATAATGATAATGGTAAGAATAATAGTAATAGTAATAACAATAATGATAATTATGATAATGATAATGGTAATAATAATGATAATGACAATAATGATAATTACAATAATGATAATAATTATGATAATTACAGTAATGATAATGATAAATATAACAAATTATAACATCATCATCATCATTATCATTATCATTATTATCATTATGATTATTATTGTTATTTTTATCATTACTATTATTATCATTATTATTATTATTATTTTATTATTGATATTACTTTTTAAATTGATATTATCATTATTATTACTATCATTATTATTTTTTCTTTCTATTATTATTATCATCAATATTATTAGTAATATCGTTATCGTAATTACTATTATCATTATTATTATCAGTATTATTGTCATTATCATAATGCGACTACTATTGCTGCTACTAGTAACCGTCACTACTACTACTATTATTATTATTATTATTATTATTATTATTATTATTATTATTATTATTATTATTATTATTATTATTATTGTTATCATCATCATCATTATTATTACGTTAGAGTTTTGACTTTATGTGAAAGACGAAAAGTAAACTAAGAGGACGAACTTGCTGAAGGTCAGACGCACAATAACAGCTGTGCACTTGTTTCCTGGGGAGGAACAGGTGCGTGGTTATGAGCCTTCATCCTTCTTTTAACAATTATTAATCAGCTATTGTGCACAATTCGAGGCTTTTCTCTCGATTCATGCTGCTTGTAGATACTGACTGATGTTATGTGGATTATTGTCTTTGTTGCAATCTCTAGTGTTTTTTTTCTTCTGTGGTAAACGTGGTCGTTGAACATTAGACGTGGCAACACCGTGAATGAGGATACCAGCTTCTATGAGGCAACAGCGCCTGCGTGTGTTTGTGTTTTGTTGAAACGCATTTCAAGATGCTGTAATCTACAGCACTCACACAGACATGCATACAGATATGCATACATACATACATACATACATACATACATACATACATACATACATACATACATACATACATACATACATACATACATACATACATACATACATACATACATACATACATATATGCATACATACATACATGCATACAGACGCTCACACACATATATGTGTGTGAGCGTATATATATATACATATATATATATATATATATATATATATATATATATATATATATATATATATGTATATATATGTATGTATATATACATATACATATATATATATATATATATATATATATATATATATATATATATATATATATATATATATATATATATACATATGAGAGGAAAACTGCCATAGTAAGAAGTGTAAATAAATCGTGATGCTTCGAAATCTTCATGAGTTCTTCAGACGAATAATAAACCGAAATGGATACAAGGAGAGAATTTTGACAAGAATATGTGTGTTCGAGAGACAGAACGAACAAGAGCTGGATCAGGTC
>NC_051390.1:36213053-36215553 GCF_015228065.2 Penaeus monodon
GCTACGGTTCCTCCCTCGGCAGATAAACACATAACCATCAATATGCATGGTTGGCGTACTTAACAGGCAGGAACGAACCTATTACTGGCGCCAGAAAATACTTCTAAAGGTCCCATTAACGGGCCCAACGACTCATTTGCAAAGATGTTCTACCATTTGGGACCACTTGGGGCCAGATCAGATTGTGTTTCCCCCCTCTCTGCCAGCGCGCTTCCAACCTTGCAACTCGAAGCGATTTTATAGCTGTAACTCTTAACGGTCAGAATTTCGAACTTCTGGATTAATTTCACACAGATAAAACAGTCCATTTAAGCGAGTGTTTACTTGAAGGGAGTACAGAGTAACGCTGATGTACCCGGACCAAGGGATACAGATGGACACACACGCGAAAGGGAGGGCATTAACAGCGTTTAGTTTCGCCTAATGACCGCGGGTTTCGAGCTGGAGGAAAATGACTCGGGCTCTCCTCCTTTGATGGGAGCTGGAACAGGTCGTGCGTTATGGGGAAGCCGCTCGTAAGACACGTCGGGCTGCTCGTTAACGTAAACAATGTCGGGATATAACGCTCTTCTTGCTGCATTGATCGTCACGCTTCATCCAAAGGCCATCACGGCTCATCCGAACGCAGCGCATTTAATCAAACGGAGTGCATGTAAACACGTAGTTCAGCCAATTATTTTTTGGGTCTCACATAGGGGTCTGATTTAACGCAGGCAATTAGGTTCTCTCACGTCCGTCTTTCCCTCTTTCGTCTGCGAGAGGGAAGACAGGAGTAGAATAAAGAAAGAATAATAAAAAAAAGTTATGCAAATATATACAGATGTACATAAGTTTCTGTCTGTGGATGCCGCAGGATATAAAAATAGTTGTTTACGACCGTACTTACAGGAGCGTGTACGTCAATCTGTAACGCTGTGTACTAGTTAATAACACGTGTATCTCGGTGATGGAGGCCCTAGTGACAAGCGTGACACTTACCCACCCCTAAGTCAACGCAAGGCTTGTAAAAGGCGTATAAGAACGTTCTCCGTCATCACATGGCCACATGAATTATAGAAGAAAAACACAGATTCGGAGTCAAGGTTGGCAGCTGTGTCGACCACTATAACGTAATGGCTATAGGGAGACGGCGCCAGCGCGAAGGGAAAGAGGGCGGCTGAGAGGTGGCGAGAGGGTGGGCGGGGGTTGGGGGATGAGGGGCGTAAGGAAAGGGGGGGGGGGAGGTTATGAGGGTCAGGGTTAGGTAAGAATACAGGGGGTGGAGGGGTGAAGGGAGAGGGAGGGCGCTAAGTAATTATACCTGTGTGCCTGGAAAGGGGTTATTGTACGTGTCTCTATCATATCTGTATTAACTCCTTCGTCAAGGTCGAGAGGTGCCTCTTAAGATTCAGACATGATATCCTATGCATTCCACCTTTGAGGAAGGATGCTAATAATGACATGCAGGTGCAGACCATCCTCCTGCATACTAACCAGGAGGCAACAGCTACTGACCCATGACTTCTCTCCTGCACCCACTCCATGTCTCCTTTCAGCCATTTTTACCCTTTCCCCTTCTCCCGCCTCCTTTCTACACCCCTTTACCTCCTATTCCACACTTTCTCCTTCCCCCCCATCACCCTACATCCTCTTCCCCATCTTCACTCTTCCCCCAAAGAACCATATTTCCTTAAACTCTTCCTCCACATGTCCCCCCTCCCCTCTCCTCCCCATCTCCTCTCTCTCTCTCTCTCTCTCTCTCTCTCTCTCTCTCTCTCTCCTCTCTCTCCCCTCTCTCTCCTCTCTTCCTCTCTCTCTCTCTCTCCTCCTCTCTCTCCTCTCTCCTCTCTTTCCTCTCTCTCCCTCTCTCTCTCCCTCCCCCCCCTTCTCTTCTCCCCCTTTCTCTCTCTCTCCTCTCCTCTTCCCCCTCTCTTCTCTTCCCCTCCTCTCCTCTCTCCCTTCTCTCTCTCTCCTCTCTCTCTCTTTTTTCTCTTCCTCTCCTCTTCTCTCTCTCTCTCCTCTCTAATTTTCCTTTTCCTCTCTCTCTTCCCTCTCTCTCCTTTTCTCTCTCTTCTCTCCTTCTCTCTCCCCTCTCTCTCTTCTCTCTCTCTCTCTCTCCTCTCTCTCTCTCTCTCTCTACTCTCTCTCTCTCTCTCTCTCTCTCTCTCTCTTCTCCGTTCTTCTCTCTCTCTCTCTTCCTCTCTCTCTCTCTCTCTCTCTCTCTCTCTCTCTCTCTCTCTCTCTCTCTCTCTCTCTCTCTTCTCTCTCTCTTCTCCCCAAATTCACCCTACACCCTATCCCCCCTTCTTCACCCTACACTCCCTCCCCCCACCCCCCCTTCCGCCCTCCCTCCATCTTCACCCTTCCCCCTTCTCCACATCTCCGCCTCCCTCCCCCTCCCCCCACTTCCACCCTTACTCCTTAATCCCCGTCTCCCCTCCCTCCCCCATCTTTATCCACACCCCTTCCTTGCATCTTCCTCCGTACCCCTTACCCCCACCTGTCATTAGCCCCCCTCCTC
>NC_051390.1:36217074-36219574 GCF_015228065.2 Penaeus monodon
GACAGAGACAGACAGACAGACAGACAGACAGACAGACAGACAGACAGACAGACAGACAGACAGACAGACAGGCAGACAGAAAGACAGACAGACAAACAGACAGACAGACAAAGAGCGAAAAAGACAGACAGAAAGAGACAAACAGAGGAAGAAAAAGAAGAAGAGAGGCAAGACGAGAGAGTAAGGACAGTCATCATTACATGCATTTTTTGTGAGCTTCATTCTCAACCTAAGTACCGGATATAATAAATTCCTGTGATTATATGGCAACCATCGTACCTTTAATCATAAGGCCATCTTTTATAATGATATCGCTTGTACACGGCAGAGTGCACCATACACGGAATATCAGTAAGATCTAAAACAAATTACACATCTATTCTTAACCCGCCTAGGTTTATATCGCGTTGACTGTAGAATATAAGTAAAAAAAAATGGATATACTAAACGCTAAATAGATGAGGGAAAAAAAAGAAAAAAAAAATATTGATAGCTGAAGGGGTATGTTTCTAAAAACTCACAATAGTAGAGGAGATGATCTATGGGGACATTTCCCCATTGCCTACGGGCGTTGAGGGTCCACCGTGTTTCGGAACAAAGCAATTGCTCTCGGACATAGTATGGAGGGACTGTGCCTGGAGGGAATAAGTCAAGGAAAACATGCTCTTGGGAAGGATGAAAAAAGTGTACTTGTGTCGCGAGAACTTACCCATTGGTCTTATTAGTTTTCATTTTTTTCTTCTTTTTTATTGTTGCAGCTGTGAGATACAGTAACGGGCGTGGGAATCGCTTGCTCTCTGGAAGGTCATAGATGAAAATGGGATAAATGTATATTTACATCGTGTGATCCAACAAGATGATATATATGGATAGCATGATTTGAATGTAGGAGGTAAGTTGTGGAGTAGGAGAAAGATACATGCATGCATACACACACACATGCATACATACATACATACATACATACATACACCGTACATACACACATACATATAGACAGACAGAAAGACATACATACATACATACATACATACATACATACATACATACACCGTACATACACACATACATACAGACAGACGGAAAGACAGACATAGAACACACCAACATGCATGCATACATACATACATACATACATACATACATACATACATACATACATACATGTATGTACATACATACATACATACAATACATACATACATACATACATACATTGTACATACATACATACATACATACATACATACATACATACATACATACGTGCATACATACATACATACATACAGGCAGACAGACAGACAGATACATACATACATACATACATACATACATACGTTATGAACGCATATAATAAATACAAATAAAAAAGCGGATGGGTAAGGACGAACGAGACAATGAAATATACATAGATAGTAACGATCCCAAGATATAACACTGGCTTAATATGGGACATCTGTATTAAGCAAAACGTAAGTCAGTATAAGAAAAAAAACGGTAATAATTAAAGGCTATACACAACCAAACCCCAATGAGCGAGCGATTTAATGGAAAGAACGAAACTCCGATTAGAAACTAGCCTCCTCACAGAGCCTAGAATCCCTCTGGGTCTTGTCCTGAACCTCGATTCCTTGGACTCCGCTCCAATCCAGGTGCATACAGCCGGAACAGGTTAACGAGAGGGGAAGGGCCGAGAGCTGCGTGGCTGTAATTGCAAGACCTTGCAACCCCGGCATCCTTCAGACAGGCATCGAGCAGATTAATTGAGGCCCGGATATCAGCCTGCACGTGGACGGCCTTCATGAGCCTAGGGAACGAGTCACCGAGACGCTGAATGGGCCAGCGAGTATGGGTAAATGAGGCGATTGTTGTGCGAGGCAGCGGGGCGGCTTCGCTTGTGTGGTCTCCTTGGCGAACCAGGGTAAAAAAAAATCTTATTAAATCAGTCCAGAAAGTAGAAAAACCTCCGTTATAAGTACTTCAAAAAATTACAGAACTGAAACAGGATTTCTAAAAATACAACACACCGCAACGACCCGGCCCATGATCTAGCCAGGCAAGGACAAGATCATGACAAGAAGGCAACTTGGTGGCAGCCTCCTCGCAATTGGGTCACGGAAAGCGAAATGTGGATTTGTATCCCACTTGAGACTTGTAAAGTTTGCAGCAGGTTGCGGAGGGGAACAAGGACGTAGATGCTGAAAGTTCCCCCGAGAAATGACAAATTGTGACACGCTAGAGTGTGTTTAAAAAAAAGAGAGGCTTAATATTGTTAGCCAAGTTTGTCGTGTGCAGCTGTGTTGGATGGAAGATGTGGTAAATTAAGGGAAAAATGATTTACTTTAAATTCTTGAGTGTTTGAGTAAGAAAATGAATGTACACATTGGAAGTTGGGACGCTTGTTCAAATAAAACGGAATAATTATAAAGAATGTTTTGAGTTTATTCGGCAGTTTGAACATAGAAAATGTTTTGAAAGATAGATGCAGAGGATCCGG
>NC_051390.1:36227074-36229574 GCF_015228065.2 Penaeus monodon
ATAATAATAATAATAATAAGATAGTATTATCACTATCATTTTATTATATTCATGTTTATTATTATCATTATTACTACTCTGATTTCCATTATCATTACTATACTTGTTGTTAACGTTGTTGTTATTATTATTATCGTTTTTATCATCAAAATAATTGTTATTAGTATCATCATCATTATTGTTATTATTTTTTCCTCTTTATCCTAATGGTAATGATGATAATGCAAATTACCATTGTTATTACTATCATTATCATTATCATTATTATTATTATTATTATTATTATTATTATTATTATCATTATTATTATTATCAATATTATCTGTATTATCATCATCATTATTATTATTATTATTATTATTATTATTATTATTATTATTATTATTATTATCATTATTTATTTATTTTTTTATTATTACTTTTTGGTTTGTCAGTCAGAGATAGATGGACACATATGTATGAAGTGAACAGCTGTTGTTAGTGCTTAGCTTAGCAATGGAGAACCAGATGAAACCGCTTAAATTATTTTTTTTCTTGTTGCGCAGTTCTCGGTTCGTTTCAGTTTCTATTTGTTTGGTTTGTATCTTTCCTATTATTCATCTATTTATTTATTTTTAATTTTCTCCCATTATTGTTTTTTTCTTTCGGTAAGCGTAATGTTTTTACACTCCTTTCTTCCTTCGATTCTTTCCTTTCTGTCTGTCTTTCTCTCTCTCTCTCTCTCTCTCTCTCTCTCTCTCTCTCTCTCTCTCTCACACACACACACACACACACACACACACACACACACACACACACACACACACACACACACACACACACACACACACATATGCATATGTATGTGTTTATCTTTGTACGAATGTATGCATGTAAGTGTTTATGTATGTATATAAGTATATATGTGTATGTTTATGTCTGTTTGTATGTATGTATGTATGCATGTATGTATATGTGTGCATGTATGTATGTATGTATGTATGTATGTATGTATGTATGTATGTATGCTTATATGTATGGATGTATGGATATAACTTCACAAGGACCTAAGTTCTTGCTATGTAGAGCAACTGTAGTTTATGAAATAAATTCAACAAAGGAATATATTCTAGGATTAAGGCTAATTACCTGCTATTTCCGATCGCAGCATTATGTATTAATGTCACGTTTAGAATATTGAAATCACGCTTGGATATCTATTTGTAGTTTGATCTCATACACTGGATTGCATAAATCAGATTAATTAGATATTATTTATGCAATCAAGTATTTGGTGGCAATAGATTATGTGTTCATGTCAATTAATTCTCGCAAATCAAACGTTAATATTCGCACAAACAATTTTTTGATGTTTTTATTTCTCCTTTCATTTCCATTCAATTTTTTTTTGTTTTGTTTTGTTTATTTTCACAGAAGCGGTAAATAAGGGGAAAACCAGCGATAAGTTAGTGAGAAGTAAAACCCGTAATTAAGCTAGCGAATCAATAAGTAAAGTAAATTAAAGTGAAAGAGTAAGCAAAGTAAAGAAGTAGGTAAATGAATGAAGTAATAAATAAATAAACAAGAGGAAACTTGACCATTTTTATTCTTATTGTTTCTCCTCCTCCTTTCGTATCTTTACAGTTCTTTGCGTCCCTCTTAGCACTGTTATACCTTTCCCTCTCTTTCTTATACTTACCTTTTTTTTGTTTATTTGATAATTATCTGCCAACGCCATCTATTTGCACAATCCACAACTTCACAGAATAAATAGATAATGTTGATGTAATGAATGGATGAATGAATGAATCAGTAAACACTTGGAAGAGTTCAGAAATAAGCAAAAAACAAAAAACAAAACAAAAAAAAGTGGTTAATAGATACAAAATTAAATAAACAACCCAATTAAATACTTGAATACATGAAGGGACAAAAAAAAAAAAAAAAAAAAAAAAACGAATAATTAGGCTAATAGATAAGATAAATGATTGAACGAAAAACTAGGGAACAACAAGAATGGCAGAGAGAAAGAAAAAAAAAGCAAAGAACGCACATATCAACGCTCATTTCGGCTTCTTAATGTGTTCATTATACGCCGCCATTTTTCTCACTTGAAATGTACATCAAAATGAAGTATGCTTTCTGCGCCACATAAACAATAGCACTCGGAAATTGCCAGGACAGTAGTCTGCATTCCCAAGCACAATTACAACGAAAATTAAATGGAACATTGTCACATAACTCCTGGGATAATTGTCCGGCAAGATAAATTGTTTCTGTACAATTGAGGGTTACCTAGTTAAAAGATCTGGAGACTAGCAGTGAACTTCTCGTCACAGACCCCCCCCCCCTCCAACATCTAACACCCCCACTACCCTTCTGCTTTTATTTCCTTTTCATTTAGAGGTGAAACTTCGCCGTTGAAAAGAGTTTGCGGTTTGTATTTTCAGGGTGTGTCGTCTGCTTTGCGTTGCTGCAATGCTTCTGCCTCCTGGTTGAAAAAAAGGGCAGTCGTGGCCGA
>NC_051390.1:36249574-36254574 GCF_015228065.2 Penaeus monodon
CAAGAACCTATAATGACCAGACGAGTGATTAGGGAAACTCTTTTTATTTTAACATACCTTATTTAAGGAAAGTATGGGAAGCTAATATGTCCTTGGGAAAGCGTCAGTGCGGGCCCGTCCTGGGAGCGAGTTTGAAGTGATAAGGAGGTAACATCTTTGCAAAGTGATAGTTTGGGTGTTTTTATTTTGCTGGCTTAATGTAGCTTGCGTCATGGCACTCAGACCTCAGCTGGTATGACCCAGCCTTGGTCAAGGCCGAAGTAAGATGACTGTCCATGGAGAAACCAGCTTGTGGGGTGTTACATTTTCCTTTCATTAAACTGAGATACAGAGGAAATAGATAAACTAAGTGCTGCAGAAGTCTACAAGGATTAAATTGAACTACTAATGATCTCAGAATATAGACAGCAATTAATAAAAATGCAGTATTGCAAAGGGAATTGGAATGGACGTGCAGATGCTTGTGCCAGGAAAAAGAATTACAAGACAATATTTTTTTTTCTATAAATAAAATTACGTGTACATAAAATGCTAAGTCTTAGTGCTAATGGAACATGCCATCACAGTGCATGGTGACAAGGACTGACACTCTCTTTATATTGCCAATGAAACGACAAAACAAACAGCTGAAGGGGACAGCTGATTAATATTTCAGTCACTCTCAAGCTCCTTAGTCGATGAGTACAAATATAATGGATACATCTATATCTATCTATATCACTGGTTACAATAACTAGAAGAAGGTAAATAGGTGATCTGTTAGTGAAGAAAATTTATAATAAAATGATACGATAACGATTCTCGATAACAAATACACTAAATTTGAGAGAGAATTAACGAAAATTACAAGTAAGAGAATTGAAAAAAAAAACGAGTATGATAATTTTGCAAAATGAGATAATTATCTGAATTGGAAAAATAATAATGAACACAAAGGAAGAGAAAGGGGGTTGAAGTCAGATCTAGATGGACATCCTGCTGAGGAGAGTGACTTGCCTGTTCTCTGTTCACATGCTTTTGCACGTGTCCCTCCTTTGTCCCTCCGCACTCACAGTTGCTAGTCTAGCTGTGAAATACCTTCAGTAGAATAAAGTGACAATTCTGACATCCATAGAGTTAGCACAATACAAGCAAGGAGTAACATGAATGTAGCAAAGAAGCGTAAAGTGAAACTGGCAATAAATGCTTCCAGCTTCTGCACTGTAAGGCACTAAAAGCTGAAAAAGTGCAAAACATGCAGTAATCTTTTCATTTAATCTACTGCTAAGAGCAAACTCGAGGCAAAATGTAATTGGTTATCCAAATAAGTAAGTTTCAAGTGTGAAGTGAGAAATGAAAACTGAACAAAATTACTTTCCCGTTTAATCCTTCTTTCAGAAGAACACCGTAACCTATTTATTGATTTCAATAAAACAAGTACAAAGACTGATGGTAAGAATACAACAAATATGCATAAACCAGACGAGGAAATTGTACAGTGATTAGATTTGTGCTGCACTTATCATTTTCCCCCAGACAAAAGAGAGGGCTTGAGGTAAGACCAAGAATATACAAATTTTAGCTGTAAGGCGAGAGATCACTACTATCTCTCCGCTGCCTTTGAGGTAGTTTGAGGGCCTACGATGGCCTGTTGGGTAGTTAGGAAACTCATCATGTATTCTGATCTTTATTGAAGGAAGTCTAAGAAGCTTGCAGAATCTTTACAAAGCAAGACGTCCCCGCAAGCTGAGAACTTGACTTTTTACAGCACAAGAACCACAGTTGACGAAAGAGGTTTCTCTACCTGTCAGTGGCTGAAATGGTACAGCCCTGACCTCCCCAAATCTCGAGAGGTTGGTTTCACAGGGCAATCTTGGTCACGTGATCATCGCGTGGGTCTGGTTCAGCATCAGGGTGTTTTTAACCGCCGAAAAATAATGCCTCTAGCCACGTTTATCTCTGGCCATATGTTTGGGAGATATTCAAGCAAGGCTTCAACCATGGCGTTTAGCAGATATTTTTCTTATTGTGTGTTTGTGTATGCGTGCGTGTGTGTCGGTGCGTGTATATCTTCGTATATGAAAAATACATAACTGCAATAGAATTAAAAGGATAAAAAGAAAAACACGAACAAGAATATCTCAGCCGTTCCGTCTCACAACATGCCACACCCTTCCTTTTTAGTACCAAGATATGAAACATTCAGACGAATATTGCTACTGCGTGTCCATGTCCTAAAATGCGAAAGCTTTGGCCTATTTACCTATGCCTTTTTCGCAGAACCGAAAAAAAAACACGCGGACTAAAGCTTGACACATAAGTAGTGAGTGTTCGTGACTGGGTATCGTGACATGCCTGAAGCTAACTATTAGGAAGAAAAAAAAAAGAAAGAAAAAAAAGGAAAAAAAACCTCAAAATCTATGCATATTTGTTTTCGTCTCTTCATTTTCTCTACTGAATAGCTACTGTTCATTTTTTCCACATCTTTTTCAAAGTTTGCAAAGGATCCTGAACTGGTGGAGCGACAAAGAAAATGATAGGTTTTATTTTTGGATTCTGGATCATCAGACTGTTATTAAAGTGAACATGTTTTAGGTTTCTGGGTTTGCATCGCATTCCGGTCCATCTATTTGTCTTCCTTTTTAAAACTAGAATTGTTGATTTTTTTAAAATGTAAAATAGAACTTACACACGCTCATATATATATACATATATATATATATATATATATATATATATATATATATATATATATATATATATATATATATATAAAATATATATATATATATATATATATATATATATATATATATATATATATATGTATGTATGTATGTATATGTTTATATATATGCACACACACGCACACACACACACAAACACACACACACACACACACACACACACACACACACACACACATACACACACACACACACACACACACACACACACACACACACACACACACACACACACACACACACACACACACACACACACACACACACACACACACACACACACACACATATATATATATATATATATATATATATATATATATATATATATATATATATATATATATATATATATATATATATGTATAAGCACACACACACACACTGCTGGCTCGAGCCCGATCTCACGGCGAGAAAACGACATATCGCTTGAGAAGTCAAACACAGGTGTCGTAGGGGATGTCACCGGCATGGCACAGGTGTTAAGTGCACCGAACCGCGGTTGAATAGGAAGGGCATCCAGTCAGGCAAGGTTGGCACTGCCATATAACCTCTCAGTAGTGAATTGAGAGAGGCCTATGTCCTGCAGTGGACCGAATGGCTGTTAAAAAAAATACATACATATATATATATATATATATATATATATATATATATATATATATATATATATATATATATATATATATAGAGAGAGAGAGAGAGAGAGAGAGAGAGAGAGAGAGAGAGAGAGGGAGAGAGAGAGAGAGAGACTTATGTGTATACACACACACACACACACATATAACTAAAGTTATATCTATATCTATACCTGTCTGTCTACCCACCTACTTATCTATCTAACTATCTCTTTCTCTCTCCATCTCTTTACGTGTATGTTAAGGCCTCTCTTTTCTCTTCCAACTCTTTGCTGTAAGAGGTCCTCCATTCCCACGTCCTTCGCCTCTTCCCTCCTTCTCAAGACATCTGTTTTTCACTTCCTTCGCTGTTGCCGGCCTCGTCCCCTCAGTGGCCACTCTCCCCTTCGCTCCGCCGCCGAGGGGAACGCGGAGGTCCTACATTAGTCAAGGTTTTCCCCTTTATCGACCTATTTATCATCTTCATTCCTCCTTTCTCTTTCAACCTCTTCCCCTTTCTCCTCTCCACGCGTCCAAAAACAGGAAGTCGACGGCCATAAATCGCCCCTTTTCCCCTCCTTCTTCCCTCCCCCCCCTCTCCTCTCCCCTCCCTACCTGCTACCTCCCCCCCTCCCCCTCCCCCTTTCCTCACCGATTCCCCCCTTTACTTTCTTCCCCCTTACCTGTTCCCTCCTTCACCTCTTTCCTTCCTCCCATTCCATTTTCCCTCCCTGTTAACACCTATACCTCCTTCGTCCTCCCCTCCTTTTTCCCCTCCCTGCTCCCTTCCTCCTGACTACCCCTTCACGTCCCCATTCCTCCCTGCTTCCCCTTTTCCCTTCCTCTCCCTTTTCCCTCCTTCCCTGCCTTTTCCTCCCTCCCTCTTGCCCTTCCTTCCCTACCTCCTCATCCCATTTCCTTTTCCCCCGTTCTCTCACCCTACCCTCCTTCCTCCATTCCTGCTCTCTCCCCCTTCCCATTCCCCTCCTCTCCGGCTCCCCCCTCACTCGATTCACAGCCCTTCAAGCTCCCTTCCCCTACTTTTTCCCTTTCCTTACGGCTACCTTCCACTCTCTTTTCCCTGATCTTCCCTCCTCCCCATTCCCCTCCCCTCTACCCCTCTCCTTTCTTCACCCCTCTGGCTCCCTACCCCTCCCCTTTCTCCTCCCCTCTGGCTCCCTACCCCTCCCTTCCTGATCCCTCCCCTCCCCTTTCTCCTGCCTTCTTCCCTCTGTCCCATTCACACATACCTGCAAACTGCAACAGTGCCCGGCAAGAGGCAGCTCCTCGGCCCTCATCCCCTGCGGTTTGGTTGCGGTTGCGTCGCCCTCTCTCCGCAACCATACCCAAATATTTTTCTTTTCTTTCTTTCTCTCTTTCCCCCCTCCTTCACTCCTTCACCCTCCCCCCCCTCTCTCTTTATCTCTCTCTCTCTCTCTCTCTCTCTCTCTCTCTCTCTCTCTCTCTCTCTCTCTCTCTCTCTCTCTCTTCTCTCTCTCTCTCTCTCTCTCTCTCTCCCTCCCTCCCTCTCTCTCTCTCTCTCTCTCTCTCTCTCTCTCTCTCTCTCTCTCTCTCTCTCTCTCTCTCTCTCTCTGCATACGTGTATAGCTCTACCTCTCTCCTTCCCTCCTTATCTCCCCCTCTCTCCCCCTGCCTC
>NC_051390.1:36357074-36359574 GCF_015228065.2 Penaeus monodon
GTAAATTCCAGGAATAACTCCACAATCTACTTAATGGCGGTAAAAAAATAAATAAATAAAAAATAACGACAGTAAAAGCAAAACTAATCACGATAATGATAATAACAACATTTCATTGAGAAACTAGAGGGATACATACCCATGAGAAACATTTTATGTCATATTTATACTTAAAGGATAACCAAGAAACGATAAAGCGACGATTTTCAAAATGTAGAAAGGCAGAGTTTATCGAAGGTTCTGAAGTTTTAATGGTAATAAAGTATCTTCGAGAAAACACTGGGTTGCAACGTTAATAAGTTTTTGTCAGAATTATTTTTGCCAGTGAGGATGCTTTTTTTAGGGAATATTTTCCATAATTTCTATTATCATTACGATCATAAAGTCGTATTTTTTTTATTATTTTGATATACGTAGGTATAGTTGGTACACAACCTTCCCCTTTCCTTTTAAGACTAAATTCATTTTTTTTTACACCAAATAATAAGCTTTTGGTAGCACACCCAAAATTACTCATTTTTTTGCGTTTTGCAGCACTACAAAGAAGCCAAGGCACAAGAACTGATATCGATGGAGAGTTGATTTATTACTCAAAATCAACATTATAACTCATATAGTTTTTTCTTGACAAATTATTTTTCTACAAGGTGTATTTTTTATCATTATCATCATCAGCTATCGTCAGCTGAATGTTTTAACCTTTGATTTTTCGTATATTTTTCTGCATTAAAGTTCAAGCTTTGCCTATCAAAATAAACCAAAATTCAACTTTCTGCAACAAATAACAAATACTACGAGCATTACTAGGAGAAAATGTGTCCTCCGAGGGTCAGATTAAAAGAATAAGAGGATGAGGATGACGAAGAAGAAGCAGTAAAGGAAAGAACAGGCAAAGAGCTTCTTGACTTGTGTCGTAAAAAACAGAATTCACCAAGAAATAGGAGGTGGGCAAAGAACACGGATAATAATGCAAAAGGAACAAAGTGAATGGGAAAAGGGTAAGTTGGATAAACGTACACACACACACACACACACACACACACACACACACACACACACACACACACACATATATATATATATATATATATATATATATATATATATATATATATATATATATATATATATATGTATATATATATATGCCGAGGTGGCCAGGTGGTTAGAGCAGCAGACAAAGACTGTCATGACAATCTTTGTTTGAGAGTTCGAGTCACCGGCCGACGCGTTGTTCCACGGTAAGGAACTTCACCTCGATTGCCCGTAGACATGGGAGCCCGCAATCCAGTGGAATGTTCTGTGCCGGTCTCAAGCCCGGATGAATGGGGAGGGTTGGCGACAGGAAGGGCATCCGGCTGTAAAAAACAAGCCAAGACTATGATGCGGATCATTCCGCTGTGGCGACTCCTGAGGGGAGAAGCCGAAAGAAGAAGAAGAAAAAAGAAAAACGAAAAAAAGAAAAAAGGAACAATAACAGAAAAATGTATAAATAAATAAAGACAAAAAGAGAGAGAGAAAAAATATGTGTCACGCATACTTATTATATTCTTTAAAAAAAATCTCTTTCCAGGTCGATAATTCGTATTTACCCAAAACATTTCTACAAATCTACCAACCATATTTCTCACCTCCGAATCGGCCCAAAACATTTCATGATACTCAAAACGGGCAAATCTGGCAGAACTTTAGAGATTCTGGAATCCCGAGACTTCGATATTAAAAACTTTTGCCGCGAAATAGAAAAATAATGAGCGAATTTGTCACACAATAGATGGCAAACACTGAAGAGTTTTAAAGCGGGGGTGTTGCTCTCACACCGTCCCCTATTTTCTCGTTCATTTTATTTATTTTCGAATGTTACATGTGACGATAAATGAAAAGAGAAACATTATTTTCCAAGAGTTTTTTTTGTGATAATGCCAGTGCGTTATCGACATGGTAAATCAGTGAATTCCATGTCTTTTACTTAGTAGTTTTATCTGAAGCCTGATAAGTGAAATCTGTACGAAACCAAGAATATGCGTATTTGATTACTAAACACACACACACACACACACACACACACACACACACACACACACACACACACTCACTCACTCACTCACTCACTCACACACACACACACACACTCACACACACACACACACACACACACAAACCCTCACACAAAAGAAAGTATACTCATTTGTATACTTAATTAGTTTCACAATGAAGCAAGCATTCAAGACAAAGGATGGTATGCAGTCAACATCGTGAATCTTTATTTCAAGTATCCGAAATTTGTATTCTGGGAAGGGACGAAACTCTTGTCTCAGGGCCTATGGGTGATCAGGAAAAGAGAGAGAGAAAGAGAGAGAGAGAGAGAGAGAGAGAGAGAGAGAGAGAGAGAGAGAGAGAGAGAGAGAGAGAGAGAGAGAGAGAGAGAGAGAGAGAGATAACAGATGAGAAGAGAAAAGGAAAAGAAATACGACAAGTATTTTCATGCAATTTTCACGAT
>NC_051390.1:36382074-36384574 GCF_015228065.2 Penaeus monodon
CCCTAATAGGCCCCCAAAGTCCTGAATCTTGGTCTTGGTCCAGGAGAGCTCTAGGCCTAGGGGCTTCGCCTCATTGCTAAATGCATCAAGAGCCACCACCAGTAACTGAGACCTTGATGTGGGCAAAAACTTTGCCTGGTATGCTGACCAGTGTTACTACAGTCCCAATGATCCCCTTTTCCCTTCCAGAGTGGGATGACCACGCCCCTCAACAGGTCGGGGGGGAATGGTACCAGACTGCCAGATGGCAGTCAAGACTGTATGCAAGCCCTGAGCCATAGGTTCACCCCCAGCCTTTAGAAGTTCAGCAGGGATATCACATATGCCTGCAGTTTTTCCACCCTTCAGCTTGGAAATTGCCACCCTAACCTCTGTTAGGGTAGGAGGTTCCTTGCTGATGGGTGGGTCTGGCACAGGTATTGTGACATTGCTTATATCCAACTGTTGGAGGGTCTACCTGGTCCAACTGCTCAAAATAATCAGCCCAATGTTCACAAACTCGAGCATGATCTGGGATGATCCATTCATCCACTGATCAGACTGCAGTCATCTGTGAAGAGAGCTTAGAGTTCAGCTTTCTCAGGGCTTGGTAGGCAGGGCGAAGGTCGTTTACCAAGAAATGGCCTTCAACCTCCTCAGCAAGATTCCTGATGAACTGTTCCTTGTTCCTTCTCAGCAGTGTCTGAGACTTACGCACCAAGGAGTGACACAAGACGTGATTGCCATTCAGCCAAGCCATGCAACACGTTTCAGTGGCCTCCAATGTCTCCAGGGAGATGGATTTCTGCCTTGCTATGGGGTGTATGCCAATGGACTCCTGGGCTGCTTTGTGAGTTTCATGCTTGAAGAACTCCCACAGAGCAACTGGGTCCGTCAGATTGTCAAGTTCTGTGAATCAGCCAGAGACTGCCATGGTGAATCACTGCAGCCGATCACTGCAGCCCAACCAATAGTAGGTTGGGCTGCATACTGATCATGCTGCTACCAGGTCTTCTCACCTCCGAGAGGGCAGCCACTTCAATTCCCAGTCACTCCAATTTCCTCAATAGCAGAGGTAACCGCTCATCCTGGTGCAAGGACTGGATGTTCCAAGCGCCTACCCGGAAAGCTCGCCTGAGGTTTAGCTCGGGCAGTCACTCTGGGTGTACGCCATCTCTGCCGCTCCCACCTACACTGCCCCAAATAAAGGGTGTCGGTGGGCAATGGGGTCCCCTGTCTGCCTGTGGGGTTCCTGAGGGCTTTGCCCCACAAGTTTCATAATGGGTTGGTGCCTGCCGGGGTGCAGGCGGGACAAGTAACTCTCGTTCCCATCCTGCACCCCGACATTTGCCCTCCCGACAGGACCCACAGCCCACCTTGCTTGCTGGGTGGGAGGGACAGCACCCCCCCTCCCAGCATATCCATTTATTGAGGACGTTTCTGGAGAGTTATCTGGGGGTAGAAGGGCTGGCAAGGCCCACCTCCCCGAGCCGCCCAATTACCCCAGGGTAGCTAGGGGGCAGGAGTTGGAGCGGAACCTGGGCGTGTCCACACGCGGTGGGCCATAGCCCCGTTCCTCTAGGGCCTCCTGCTGCTCCGAGATCCCCCACAGTTTAGCCTGGGACCGCAAGGTGCACAGTTTACCCATGGGTGGCCACGAGGCACTGCAGAAGTCTCGATGACGGACAGACTGTGACCTGGCAGGGGAGACTAATGCAAAGCTGCTCCCTTTTTCGCACTAGGCTAGTCAGTGGTGGCAGCTGCAAGCGAGAAGGCATGCAAGCACTTAACTCTATCTAGGCGTGTGTGTGTGTGTGTGTGTGTGTGTGTGTGTGTGTGTGTGTGTGTGTGTGTGTGTGTGTGTGTGTGTGTGTGTGTGTATACATATCAGTCGGTATATCCTGTCTATCCATCGTGCTTGATATAACTATACATGACAAGTCTCTATCGATCCAAGTTCACTTATTTTCGTCTTCCTTGTTAAGATCTTCCTTCCTTCTAGCATTTTTCTTATCTACCTTCTTCAACCATGCCTACCTGCCCCCCACCCCTTTTTAGCCGCAATATATACCCCCCCCCTTCCCTTCTATCGGCAGCCTCCCTTCTTTTCTTCCTCGAATTTCATCACCCTTCCATAGTCCGTGTTCACCCCCACCCCTCCATCCAGCCTCTCTTTATACCCTATCCTGGCGTTCAATTCCTCTTTGTATTCTTTAAACCCTTTTCACACCCTGCAAGGAGGTTACCCTAAACGCAGTTACAGTTTAAGGTGAAACTGAGGTAGAAAAAAAATATATTTTTTTTTATCTTCTCTTTTTCACATATTCGGCAAACCCTTTGGCATGTCCATTACAAAAGCACACTTTAATGGAGTTCCGAGATTAAATGGTAAAAGCTTTCTTTCTTTCTCTCTCTCGTTCTCCCTCTTCATTTTTCTTTCTGTCGCTGTTTCTTTCTTTCTCCGTCGCCATCTTCCTCTCTCATGCTCTCTCTCTCTCTCTCTCTCTCTCTCTCTCTCTCT
>NC_051390.1:36409574-36412074 GCF_015228065.2 Penaeus monodon
TCTCTCCCCTCATCTCTCTCTCTCTCTCTCTCTCTCTCTCTCTCTCCCCTCATCTCTCTCTCTCTCTCTCTCTCTCTCTCTCTCTCTCTCTCTTCCTCTCTTTCCCTCTTTCTCTCTTTCTCTCTTTCTCTCCGGCTCCTCATCTTCTACAAAAAAATATGGAGATGGGGAACAAAGGGAGGGAGATTGGGTGTTTACTGGGATTGAGAAGGGGAAGGAAAGACTGGGATAAGGGAGAGAGGGAAAGAATAAAGATTGCTTGCAGATACCGAAGCTTTGAATGTACAGAGAATGGGAGAATGAAGTAAAAAAAAAGAAGAAAAAAAAGGAAAATGAGAGTGGAGGACGATGATAAAGGAAAATTATGAATAGGTGCATGGGAATATGCTACGAAACCAAGGGACGCGATAAGAATGATGATGTTTAATGGTTGATAGAGAATCATCACTGCAATTAGTTCATTAATAAGAACAGTGATGATGGTGATGAGTAGCATCATTAGCATTATTATGGTGATGAAATTGATAGGGATGAGTATGATGGCAATAATTATCATCGTTATAATCACGACGATAGCAATGATAATGATCGGAGAATGATAGAATCGACATCGATTACATCGATAATTAATTCGATAAGGAAGATGATAATAAACCAATAAGAGAATAAAAAATGAGAGAGAGAGAGAGAGACAGAAAGAGAGAAAGAGAGAGAGAGAAAAAAACCTAGACTATGAGAACGAGAGAGAGAGAAAGAGGGGGGAGGAGGAGAGAGGAAGAGAGCAAAGAGCAGAGAGGTGAACGTTATGCCGGCTGGAGTAGCACGCAGAAGGGTCGGCAGTAAAACCTCGTGGAGGAGAAAGGCTTGTGTGTTTTTTATCCATCTGGTAGATAATAGTTTGATTATATATGCGTCTCAAGGGTAATACGGATTCTTTGAAAAAATTACCGGTTGAATTTATTCGTTCATTATGCCAGCTCCAACGCCGAGGTACTTAGATTTATTAGGGCGCTTGATTAATGTATATAAAAAGAAGAGAGGGAAAAAAACTTTCGAATAATTCGGCTGTTTGTGATTCGAAATTCAAATATATATTTGGCGAATTCCCAAAAGGGAAGGCGACTCGTTTCCACTGATTTATTATAATCGAAGAGACTACGTTGAGAGAGAGAGGGGGGGGGAGAGAAAAAAGTAGAGAAAGAAAGAGAGAGATAGAGAAAAGAAGAGAGAGAGAGAGAGAGAGAGAGAGAGAGAGAGTGAGAGAGAGAGAGAGAGAGAGAGAGAGAAGAGAAGAGAGAGAGAGAGAGAAGAGGAGAGAGAGAGAGAGAGAGAGAGAGAGAGAGAGAGAGAGAGAGAGAGAGAGAGAGAGAGAGAGAGAGAGAGAGAGAGTGAGAGAGAGAGAGAGAGTATGGGCAACGGTTTTATTGTCTCTCCTCACCGCGACTTCATTACAAGATATTTCGTAAATCAATATTGCAGCATTAATCACACGAACCCTCGCGCCCGCCGGGGAACAATCGCGTCAATTTTCAGCGAGTGAAAATATCGATAAAACATTCATCTTTTTTATCACGTTGCAGCCTTTATCACATGCAGAAATGATGGCAGGTATTACTTCTTGTAAATATCTTAAGGTTGTTAGTCGTTAAATCTTGATCTAAAGTATATACGACACGTACTTAGCGATCTTTAGATAGCGTGAGTGTGTACGTGTGTGTATGTTTGTATGTGTGTGTGCGCGAGTGTGTGTGTGTGTGAGTATGTATGTGTGTGTCAGCTTGAGTACGTGTTTGTGACGCGCCAGTATATAAGGGGGAACTCGTTTATATACTTCTATGTAGAAATAGACATGACAGACATGAACACGGACTTACATTAGAGATGCAAGAGTACTTTCATATCTTTAATGTACTCTTTTGGCACCCCCTTCTTTACCCCCCCCCCCCATGTCCTCCCACCGCCACTTTCTCACGGGTCCCCGGATGTACCAGCTCTATACATCTGGCCATACTAAAGCATAATTCATTTCACATAGCAGTTCTATACACAAAACGTAACAGAACTCTCCCTGTGAACAATTATGAAGTAGCGGAAGGAAAGTGGGAAGATAAGTTTGCGAGATGTATTAGATTTTCGTAAATTCTTTTCATGATATATTTAAGAGGAGGATTCCTATAAAAGTGCAACCTCACGTGATTGCATCCATTCCAGTGATACATTTGTCGTGGTTTTAGTTTCTGCATCAAAGATATCTAATGACTTTTTTTTTTCTCTTTTCTCATGTTTTTTTTTTTTTTTTTTGGTGGGGGGGGGAGGGCTGGTCAAAGGAAGGGGTAGGAGGGGAATAACGAGGAGGAGGAGGAGGAAGAAGAAGAGGGAGAGGTTGGAGGGGAGTAAGTGGAGGAATAAAAAGAGAAGGAGGAGGAAGAAGAGTAAGAAGAAGAGGAAGAGAAGGAGGAAGAAGAAGAAGAAGATGATGATGATGGTGAGGAGGAGGTGT
>NC_051390.1:36417074-36419574 GCF_015228065.2 Penaeus monodon
AAAGTGTGTACAAATGTGAGTAATTCGTCCAAAGTCCCTGAGTAGAATGATAACCTGTCAGAAACATTTACACTTTTTGAAAATCAACAAAGATACTTGTTTATATATATATATATAATATATATATATATATATATATATATATATATATATATATATATATATATATATATATATGTGTGTGTGTGTGTGTGTGTGTGTGTGTGTGTGTGTGTGTGTGTGTGTGTGTGTGTGTGTGTGTGTATGAATATAAGTGATCACGTCATTATTATGCAATACAGATTTTAATAAACATCTAATATTCATGACCTTATCTCATCATGTCGTTTGGAAAAATAATGGACACAAGTTGTTAGCAAAGTATTTTTAGTTTTCTGAATATATTTCTTTCATCTAAATAAAATAAAAAATCATAGAATCATACATAATTAACTAATAGCGCATTTTTTCCCCTAGAAATATCATTATAATTGTAGAAAATTGTTTTAGTCGTTCTTACTGCCATTTCTAAGCTTTGAATCATTTACAGTTATTTCTCTCATTCGCAGTCGGCTTGTGTATCACTCTTTTATTAACTGCATGGCACTGATTTTCAGTTTATACCTTTATATCGCTTTCATTTGAAAATACATGATTAATACTCATTATTCATAAATACTATTACGTCATGTATGCAGTAATAAATGTACCTGATAAAACCTTTACCAGCTTTATACAATGGCAACATGAGACTGGGGTAAAGATTTTGAAATATACCTTTTATGTACAGTACATGCAATCTTATCTCTATGGCAATTTTTACTGTCTCTTTTTTTGTCTAATTTTCTTTCTTTTTTCTACCTCAGTGGAGCCAGCAGATGGCCTCCCATCAGCCCACAAAAGCATAACGAAGAGGGTGTAATATAAGGAAGGAAGGGGGGAGGGGAGAGTGGTAGTGTGTGTGGAGGGGAGAGGCGGGGGGGGGGTGTAGAACAGAGCAAGCCAAATGAAAAGATTTTTTTTTTTTTTTTTTTTTTTTTTTTTCTCTCGTGTATGTGTGTGTGTGTGGGGGGGGGGGTTGATGGGGAGATCATTCTGAATCATTAATTTCCATTGTTCCCCCTTTAAGCGTGGGCAATTGATTGTTGTAGGCTGTGGTAACGGTATTCATTACATTGTCATCATAGTTGTAGAGTACTTTTCCACGTTGCGTTCCTGTCCGTATTTCTGCTGCTTTTATGTCAATGAAATGTTATCATTATATTTCTGATACTGATAATAACAGTTACGATATATTATAAATCATATTACAGCTGTTATTTCTTATATTTATCATCATCGCTATTAACATTAACAATCTCATCATTACGATAATCTTTGTTATCATTGATTATATATGAAACTATATCACTATCATTATTCATAACATTAAACATATCATCATCATCATTAACTTCCTGTTAATTTTATCACCATGTATTCACACGTACATAATACTGCCCTCTATAATACACCTTGTCTGTCCCCAATAAACATAGACACTTCAAAGCCAATAATAATAATGACATTATCAGTAATAACATTAATAACGGTAGTAAGGATCGTAATATTATAACCGAAATGTGTACTTTTGTTTCTATTTTTTAAGTTTGGGATGCATCATTATTAGCAATATGTTTCTCCTATTTCATTTATACATGGCCTTAACACACAGGAGAACAAATACAAATCTTAATCGGGTTGAATTATATATACACTCAATGCAATTCTTGAAGCTTGATTAATACGACACAGCATTCGAGGGACGCACTATACAGTTGTATGGCATCAACAATACCCTTTCCAGTCTTACAAAGAGGGAGAGACACTAATAACCTCTACGTTTTCTTCTGAACCAGATCAACATTACAACAAGCGTTAAAGTTTGCAACTATAGATTCCTGCAACACTATACAGGCCAAAGATAATCTGGTGATGTGGGTTTTCTATCAGGCAATGTTATAGTGATGATCATGGTCGGTAATGATGTTTTTATGTAGGAATATTTGTATTGCTTTAATGCTAGTTATTTATCACATTATCAGGTTTAAGGAAATTCATGTTTATTGCAAATGAAGATTTAACTGGGACTGATAATGATGTAAACAAATACCATGGCGTTGTCAGACTGCCGTCAATAATGAGAATAGTGGTAAAATTACTTTCATTATAATAAGACTTAGCCTAGTGATAATAGAAATTCTTTGTCTGACTGTCCGTTGTCTGCCTGTCTGTTAGTGTATCTCTCTCTCTCTCTCTCTCTCTCTCTCTCTCTCTGTCTCTCTCTCTCTCTCTCTCTCTCTCTCTCTCTCTCTCTCTCTCTCTCTCTCTCTCCTCAGACACACGAACATCCAATTGCAACGACGGACGATATTCCCATTAAGGATTCTAGCCAGGCGGGGCATTGTGCAACATTACCGGGTCAGATAAGCGACAAGAGAGCGAGTCGGCGTTGCGTGTGTCTATACACTCAGCCCCTGAG
>NC_051390.1:36424574-36429574 GCF_015228065.2 Penaeus monodon
GAGAGAGAGAGAGAGAGAGAGAGAGAGAGAGAGAGAGAGAGAGAGAGAAGAGGGAGACAGAGAGAGAGAGAGAGAGAGAAAGGGGGGGGGGGGAAGGTAAAAAAAAAAGAGAGAGAAAGGAACGAAGGAGAAAATTCAGGGCAGAGAGGATAAAGAAGATCGGTAAGAAATGCTGGTCATGGTACGGGCTTTTCTCAGAAAGGACATATTTTTGCCGTCGGTAATGATTTAAAGGAATCCCAGAACAGGAGAAGGATAAAATTTCAAACCGAAGGGAAAAGAAATTGAATGCGACCATAGCGTATTAACACTGAGGATTACAAGGAGAACTTTTGATAATATAATAAAAGACCCATTTAGTACGGTATAGTCCTCTTTTTTTTGCGTTCATTTCATTGGGTGTAATTCGGATGACAGTGCAGGGACATGCATAAGGAAGGGGGGGGGGGAGGGTATCGTTTTAGTCAAGGAAATTCCTACTAGTAATGAGATGAGCCCCGGTCCTTTGAATTCCTGCGCACGTCACTGTATCCGACTATTAACATCAAATTAAAGAAGGAGAAGAAAAAAAAGAAACGGAGAAGAAGAGAGGGAGATGAAGAAGAAAGAAGAGATGGAGAAAGAGAAGACAAGATGATGGAGAAGAAAGAGGAGATGGAGGAGAAGACAAGAAGATGGAGAAGAAAGAGGAGATGGAGGAGAAGACAGGGAGATAAAGAAGAAAGAGGAGATGGAGAAAGAGAAGACAAGATGATGGAGAAGAAAGAGGAGATAGAGAAGGAGAAGACAAGGAAGTGAAGAAGATAAATTAACAAGAACAAGAATGAAAGAAAACAAAGAAGACAGAGAACAAGCAGGGAAAAAAAAGAAAAAAAAAATCTGCTAATCCACACTGACATTCGCAGCTTCACGTCCCAAATGGAAAAAGGGAAACGGAAACAGGAAACGGCGGACAGCCCTTCGCTTTCTGTCTCAACCCGAAAGCATCACGTAGTCACTGAGCGCAGTTCGTCGTTACGGACTCTTAACGACGTAATTGCTTCCCTCGCGCCGGTGTGCATTGTGCAGCGATGGGCAGGAAGGAGAGCGACTCAGGCGTGGAGGAAGGTGATCGTCCACTCCCAAATGGCATTTCCCAAGAGAAAGTCGCCCCGCGCGTTTGTTGGCCAAAGGTGGCCAACTACTCCTGGATTGATGCGCCACGTAAAGGGTGTTGAGGGGTGGTTTTTGGCTGGGCGAAAGCACTCAGACAAGTTTGATAGTATTCTCAAAAAGGCAGGTTACCGCTTACCTCGTAATCACCGACAGTAATTAGTTTGGGTAGATGCTTACATATCTTTTCCGTTTTTTTTCTTTTTCTTTTCTTTACTTTTCTTTTTCTTTTTTTTTCTTTTTTTTTTGAGAGAGAGAAGAGAGAGAGAGAGAGAGAGAGAGAGAGAGAGAGAGAAAATAGAGAGAGAGAGAGAGAGAGAGAGAGAGAGAGAGAGAGAGAGAGAGAGAGAGAGAGAGGAAAAGAGAGAGTGGAAAAGAGAGAGGGGAGAGAGAAGGGGAGAGAGAGAGAGAGGGGAGAGAGAGAGAGAGAGAGAGAGAGAGAGAGAGAGAGATTCAGAGAGAGAAAGAGATATTCAGGGGGAGAGAGAGAGAGATTCAGAGGAGAGAGAGAGGAGGGGGAAAAGAGGGGAGAAGAAAAAGGGAAAGAGAGGAGACAGAAAAAGAGGGGAGAGAGGACGGGGAGGGAGAGAGGAAGAGAGAGGGGAGGAGGGAGAAGAAAAGAAAAGGAGAGAGGAAGGGAGTGAGAGGGGAGAGGGAGAGGACGGGGGGGGAGGGGAGAGAGAGGAAGAGAGGGGGAAGAGGAGAGAGGGGAGAAGAAAAAAAAAAGGGGAGAGAAAGAGAGAAAGGAGAGAGAGAGGGGAGAGAGGAGGGGGGAGGGGGAGAGAAAAAGAGAGAAAAAAGGGGGGGAGAGAGAAAATTTGGGGAGAGAGAGGGGGGAGAGAAAAGGAAAGAGGGGAGAGAAAAAAAGGAGAACGGAGAGAGGGGGGAAGGGGGGAGAAAAGAGAGGGGAGTTCCAGAGAGAGAGGGAGGAAAAGGAGGAGAGAGGGGAGAGAAAACGAGGGGGAGAGGGGAGAGAGAAAAAAAGAAAAGAGAGAGAAAAGAGGAAAATCCCGACCCCCCCCCCGAGAAGGGGAGAGGAGATGAGAAAGAAAGAAGTGAGGGGATGAAAAGAGAGGAGAGAAAAAGAGGGGAGGGGGGTTGACAAAGGGAAGAGAGAGAGAGAGGGGGGGAGAGAGGAGAAAGAAAGAGAAAAGAGAGAGGGGAAGAGGGGGCGAAAAAAGGGGGAAAAGGAGGGGAAGAGAGGGGGACCCCCCGGGAGAGAGAGAGGGAGGGGGGGTAAGAGAAAAAAAGGAGAAAAAAGAGGGGCCCGGAGGGGAAGGAGGGGGAGGGGAGAGGGAAGGGGAGAAGAGAGAGAGGAGAGAAGAGAAAAGAGAGAGGGAAAAGAGAGAAGAGAATAAAGGAAAGAGAAAAGGGGGAGAAAAGGGGAGAGGAGGAAGAGAAAAAGGGGAGAGAGAGGGGGGGAAGAAAGAGAAAGAGAGAGAGATAAAGGAGGAGAGGGGGAGAGGGGGAGAGGAGGGGGGAGAGGAGAGAAAGAAAAAGGAGGGGAAGGGGGGGGGGGGAAATTTTAAAAAAGGGGGGAAAGGGAGGGAATGTGAATTTCTTCTGTAAACTTTGAAATGATTTTAAAATTTTTCCCCTGCACAAAATGAAATTTCCAAAGGGTTGTTAAACCCAAAGTGTCTAATTGTTAAAATCCTTTGAAAGTCATCTACCTGGAAATTCTTCAGAAAAAAATCTACAATTGCAAAAAAGAAACTGATTAAAAATCTCTTCTTCTTTTCTTTCCCCTCTCTCTCTCTTCTCCCCTCTCTCCTCCCTTCCTCTCTCCCCTCTCTCTTTTCCCCTCTCTCTTCTCTCCTCTCTCCTCTCCCCCTCTCCCCCCTTTCCCCTTTTTTTTCCTTTTCTTTTTTCTTTCCCCTCTTTCCCTCCCTTTCCTCTTCTCTCTCTCTCTCTCTCCCCTCTCTCCCCTCTCCCCTTCTCTCTCTCTCTTTTCCTTTTCTCTCTCTCTCTCTTCTCTCCCCCTCTCTTCCCCTCCCTGGGCTCCCTTTTTCTTTTCCCTTTCCCCCCCCCCTTTCCCTCTCTCTCTCTCTCTTTGAGTAACGACAAAAAGTTCCACCGCATGACAAGTAAACGGGTCCTCTTCACACTGCACGCTGGCTGTGACCTGACGGCATTGCCCCCAAAAAAAGGGGAAAAAATGAGCGATTTTAAAACGTTTTTTAGGGTCTGTCGACTTTTTTCTCAACTTTCCTGCTAATATTTTCTTTCTTTATTACTGTTATATTCTGCGCGTTTTCTTCATGATTCTTCGCCTCTTTCATTGAGAGACGGTGTAGCAAATGTCGACTTTTTAATACAGGGCCCGGGCGGTATGGGAAAAGAAAAAAAAAAAAAAATTTCAGATAAAAATTTAAAAAAGAAAGAGGGGAATTTTGAAGGGCACCGATTTAAATTGGCTAAAAATACGTGCACGCACACCAGGTGATTTCCGCCTCTCCCTTACCCCCACCCAAACCTCCTCTACTCTTTTCTCTCTTTCTTCTCTTTTCTCTCTCTCCCTCTCTTTTCTTCTCTCTCTTCCCCCTCTCTCTCTCTCTCTTCCCCCTCTCTCTCTCTCTAATCCTTTTCCCCTCCTCTCTCTCTTCCTCTCTTCTCTCTCTCCTCTCCTCTCTCTTCTTTCTCCCTCTCCCTCTCTCTCTTCCCTTTTCCCCCCCCCCACTTCCCTTTTTTTTTCAGCTCCTCATGCATCAGAAAGCCCAAAATCCATGCAAATCATTTTCCCTCTGGTCTCACCCACCCCTTGCGGGGATACCTTCACTCCCCCCCCGGCACCTTCCCAAAACGCGTATGTTTCTTTGAACATCATGAAGAGTTTCATTAAAAAGGATTAAGGCCCCGTTTTCATTCGTTTTGGGTGGAAATTTTCAATTAAAGGGGGATATATTGTGGCGTTTTGAGTATTAAACTTCGGTTTTCTATTTATTATCATCTAATCCTCGGGTTTTTCTATCAGTATACATTTTATCTATAATTTTTTATCCGGTTTTATGATGTTGGGGTGGTTGTTTTGTGGTGGGTGTGGTGTGTGTGCGTGGGTGTGTGTGGGGTGTGTGTATGTGTTTTTGGGGTGTGTGTGCGCGTCTGTGCGCGGGCGTGTGTGTGTGGTGTGTGTAATTTCGTACATTAAAGTATTTCAGAAACAAATACACGGGCAGGGAAAACGGACTTAAAAAAATATTAGCAGACAATTACATCTAAGCGAGCCATTGCAGTCGCTGTGCAAGTTGAAATTTATTATCATATTGTGTAATTCTACTTTGCTTCAGCTACTCGAAAAAATAAGAAATCCATTTGCAGAGAGATGTGAATTTCGGTGAGGAAGAGAAAATTACCCCCAAAATTTTGTAATATGATTTTTTCTTTTCTCCATCTCTGTCTTTTTTCCTTTCAACAACTTCATTACTACTGTTATTGTTTTTAATATCATCACTGTTATTTTTACTGTGTCCACCGTTATTTCTTATATTATTGTTTTTATTACTTTTAAATTTTACTAGTAATTTTTAAATTTTATTTAAAATTGTTATTATAAACAACCCGGTTTTCCTCAAATTTAAAAATAAAATTTTAAAAACATATAAACCCTTTTTCAATTTTTATCATTTATTTTTAATTTTCATTTTATCAACCCCTAGTATCACATTTTCATTTATTATTTTCCCCCATTATTTTTTCCTTTTTTATCAACCCCCTCACCTTTAACAAATTTTAATTATTAAACCTTATCATCATTATCCTCATTATCAAATATCATCATATCCCTATTAAAATTTTTATCCCTTATTTTCTTATTATCATTTATTATTGTTTTTTATTATAAATTTTTA
>NC_051390.1:36442074-36444574 GCF_015228065.2 Penaeus monodon
CCTCGCTGCCTCCCTCAATACCCGGTCCACATGTCGGAGAACTAAGGGGCTGGGAGAGGGGGGGAGGGGGAGGGGGCTAGAGAGGGGGCTAGAGAGGGGGCTAGAGAGGGGGGAGGGAGAGGGGGTTAGAGAGTGGGGAGGGAGAGGGGGTTAGAGAGGGGGGAGGGGAGAGGGGGCTAGAGAGGGGGGAGGGAGAGAAGAGGAGAGGGAAAGAAAAGAGAGGGAAAGAAAAAGAGAAAATGATGGAAAGATTGAGTGAGAGAGAGAGAGAGAGTGAGAGAGAGAGAGAGAGTGAGAGAGAGAGAGAGAGAGAGAGAGAGAGAGAGAGAGAGAAGAGAGAGAGAGAGAGAGAGAGAGAGAGAGAGAGAGAGAGAGAGAATTGAGAGAGAAAAAAAAGAGTGAAAGAGAGACAGACAAGAGAAGGAAAGAGAAAAAGAGAAATGGAGATAAAGGACTAAAATAGAGTCGAAGAGGAGGCTCGAGTCGCAGGGGACAGGAAAATTCAAGAAGACACGAGGGGAAGAAATCGGAAAGATGAAAAAGGGAAAAAATACAGAAGAAGAAGAGAGGAGGTTCGAAGGACGAAGGAAGGTCAGGCCACAACTTCGATAAAGGAGGAGGAGGAGGAGAAGGAGGAGAAGGAGAGGAAGGAAAGGAGGGAGGATAAAGTAGTTGGGAGAGGTGGAGAGGAGTGGCAAGAAGGTGGAGCGGAAGGGAGTGGAGGGAGGGGAGAGGGGAGAGAAGTGGAAAGAAGGGAAGGGGAGAAAAGTGGGAGGAAGGGAAGGTGGAGAGGGGTGGAGGGAGGGGTGGCTGGAGAAGAAGAGTGGAAGGAGGAGAGAGTGGAGAGGAGCTTACGAAAGGGAAGGTGGAGAGGAGTGGAGGGACGGAGAGGGTAGAGGGGAAAGTGGAGAGAAGGTTAAGGAAGGGGAAGTCGGAGAGGAAGTGGAAGGAGGTGAAGGGGGAGAGGAGAAGAGGGGAAGAGGAAGGGGAGAGGGGACGAGGAAGGGGGGAGGGGACGGGGCAAAGGTGGAGGATGGGGTTCAGAGAGCGAGCCAGGAACAGGTAGGGGGGGGGGGGTAAGGGATGGAGGTGGAGGGGGGGGGGAACAAAGGAGTTCAGAATTTGGAAGAATCAGAGAGGAAATTTCTTTTTACAAGTTTAGTTGGACAGAGAAGGGAGGAGGAGGAGGAGGAGGAGTGGAGGAAGGGGAGTTGGAGGATGCAAGAGAGAATGGATATGAAAAGCGAGAAAACAGAAAGTGGATAAAAGAGAGAGAGAGGGGGGGGGGGGAGAATTACAGAGATAGATAGATAGATGGCTAGATAGACAAATGAAGAGAAATATATATATATATATATATATATATATATATATATATATATATATATATATATATATATATATATATATATATGTATATATATATATATATATATATATATATATATATATATATATATATATAGAGAGAGAGAGAGAGAGAGAGAGAGAGAGAGAGAATGACAGACAGAGACACAGCGATAGGAAGGATAGGGAGGGATAAAGAGGGAGGGAAGAAGTTGAGAATGCTGAGGTAGAAAGAAGGAAATTGATAACAACAATGATAATGATAACAATGATGGTAATGATACTTTTACTTCTTCTGATACTACTACTACTACTAATGACAATAATGATAACAATAAGAAAAACAAGGCTGAGAATAAGAAGATGTAGATGAAGACAAAAAACACGATAAGAAGGGAAGCACAGCAACAGCGAGGAAATGAAAAAGATGAGTGGAAGAAGAGAGAGAGAAAAAAAAAACGAGGAGAGAGGAAAGAACAAGAAGAACAGGAAATGAAAGAGACACCAAAGACAAGGAGGAGGAGTGAGAAAGTGAAATATAACCAGAGATAAAAAAGAACAAGGAAAAAGTAAGAACAAAAGGTAGGAAATGTGGTGTGTATTGAGAAGAACAGTTCTGCTTAACAGTAAAGAATACAGGAAATGAACAGCTTAAGAGCAGAAGAGAGAGAGAACAACACATTGGCGAAGGAAACGTAATAAATAAACAAACATTATACAAAAATAAACTCGGGTAAGACAAAACAGCTCACTGAAATAAACCTGAAATGCTATTGCCTGTCGAAGGTTGAAATAAGTAACGAAGATGGAGAAGAAAAACTCGATAAAATACAAGAGAGAGAGAAACGAGAGACAAAAATTATTCATGAATTTAGAGTGGCAAGGAAGGCCAAACTATCACAAACTGGGAGAGATTCTTGCTGGGTCGGAAGCATGAAGAATGAAAACGAAAAAGGTAAAGCATAAAGGGAAAAAAGAGCGAAAAGAAGAATTAATATATATTATGATAATGATGACAGTGATAATAGAGAGTGATGATGATGATGATGATGATGATGATAATAATAATAATAATAATAATAATAATAATAATAATAATAATAATAATAATAATAATAATAATAATAATAATGATAATAATAATAACAATAAT
>NC_051390.1:36457074-36464574 GCF_015228065.2 Penaeus monodon
ACACACACACATATATATATATATATATATATATATATATATATATATGTATATATATATATGTATATGTATATATGTATATATATATATATATAAAATATATATATATATATATATATATATATATATATATATATATATCACACACACACACACACACACACACACACACACACACACACACACACACACACACACACACACACACACACACACACACACATACACACACACACACATACGCACACACACACACACACACACACACACACACACATATATATATATATATGTGTGTGTGTGTGTGTGTGTGTGTGTGTGTGTGTGTGTGTGTGTGTGTGTGTGTGTGTGTGTGTGTGTATGTGTGTGTGTGTGTATGTATATATATACTCACACATACACACACATATATATACGTTGTATAGACAGGGTACACTCAGAACGTCTGGTACGCGTGGTACGCACGGTACATACAATAACCCTGGGACCAGTTCCCTGGAAGAGGCTGCAGATCTAGGTCCGAAGAAGAGGTTTTTTATTATGCTGAAAATTATCAAACATAAAGATAATTACTGGTGCTCGCGTTTTTGTGGTAGAGTTAATGGCAGTTGTGGTTGTAATGATGGCGTTGACAATGGCGATGAAGGACTGATTACGGTTTTATGGCAATCAGGTAAAGGATAGCGCGGTCATTTTCCAATTTGCCTGAACTTTTATTGACATTTGTAACCTAATAAGTTCGCTCCCACTATCTACCTTCATTTCTTTCACACGAACACACACGCAAACACACACACACACACACACACAAACTCACTCACTCACTCTCTCTCTGTCTCTTTCGCACACACACACACACACACACACACACACACACACACACACACACACACACACACACACACACACACACACACGCGCGCGCGCGCGCACACATACTGACACACACATACACGCACACACACACACACACACACACATACACACACACACACACACACACACACACACAAATCAGCACAAAACTCTCGTTACAATTAGAAGATCATCACATTCTCTCTGTTTTTTCCCCAGGCCGCACTTTCCCCGAAGAGCGATTGAGAAAGGGCAGCCCACCATGATCTGTCCCTGCTTGGCGTCGGGCGCAGGGTCGCACCTCGCGACGCCCACGGCAGCGCCCGGCGTAATGGCATGAGGCGGGAAGCCGACGTCGAGGGCGAGGGGCGGGCGGCGATCGATTCGTCTGGATTGAGCGCCGGATCCGACGTCCCCCTTGCTTGGCCCGAACGACTCGACCTCGGGAACTGGCTCCTCCTCGAGCTTTGACTTTGCTTTCTTGCTGTTACTTTCCTTCTCTGTTTTTTTTTTCTCTCTCTCTTCTTCTTCTCTGTGTTTTTTGTGTGGTTTTCTCCTTGTTCTTTTTTCTTGTTTGTTGTGGTTAACATTTCCTTTTCTTATTTCTTCATTGTCATTTTATTTTTTTTCCTCCTTCGATATGTACAAGACATGCACGTGCGTATGAATGAGGCTGTATATGTGTATGCACTGTGTAAATCTTGTATAAATATTCACTCTTTCCCTATTTCATTAATAGATATATGTATATATACATATACATTCATACATATATATACATATATATATATATATATATATATATATATATATATATATATATATATATATATATATATGTGTATGTATGCATGTATGTATGTATGTATGTATGTACGTATGTATATATGTTTATACACACACACACACACACACACACACACACACACACACACACACACACACACACACACACACACACACACACACACACACACACACACATATATATATATATATATATATATATATATATATATATATATATATATATATATATATATATATATATATATATGTATACATGTATATATGTATTATGTACGTATGTATTTATATCCATAAATATATGCACCATATGCGAAGCAAATGTGCATCAATTTCGGGGCTAATACCGGAGAATTTCTTTCGGCAAATTGAGATTATCTTTTTTTTATTCTAAGTCGGGCAAAGCTTTTTTACTTATAGTAATACCTATACTATTCACCATTCATAGAACTCCCTCTTTATACATACATGAATCAATATAAACTAAGCTAATGATCAGTAAAAGAACCTTACTTAACTCTTAACTAAAACAGTGAAATAAGTTATTCCTTCTTTCCTTCGAAACCAAGTATTGCTATAATCACTGCGATCTTCAGATCAGTAGATCTCACAGACCTAAATATAGCATCGATCCTTCCTCGTAACGAAACACACAAGAGAATTCTTAAACAACGTTCCCGGCTCGCCCTCAGATGACAAGAGGAAAAACGAAAACGAGATGAGATCTTGCTTACAAGACTAATCGAAAAGACGTTTTGTTCCGCAGTTGGGCCGAAGCGCAGCACATTGGGGGACCTGACTTGTTTACCAGGGTCGACCCAGCTGCCTGATAAGGGTTATCTCGCTGCTGACCCGACGGGCCGCCCTACTTGCAACTCTCAAGAGGATATCATGTATAACGAACATTTCAGCATTCTGTCACTTCCTTTTGGAAAAACAGCTATTATATATATATATATATATATATATATATATATATATATATATATATATATATATATATATATATATATATATATATATATATATATATATATGCGTGTGTGTGTGTGTGTGTGTGTGTGTGTGTGTGTGTGTGTGTGTGTGTGTGTGTGTGTGTGTGTGTGTGTGATTGTGTGTGTATGTGATTCTCTCTCTCTTCTCTCTCTCTCTCTCTCTCTCTCTCTCTCTCTCTCTCTCTCTCTCTCTCTCTCTCTCTCTCTATCTATCTATCTATCTATCTATCTTCTATCTATCTATATCTATCTGTCTGTCTATCTATCTATCTATCTATATATATATATTTTTTTTTCCCGATTGATGTTTATTTGATTAAACATGAAGATAATAAGGTAATAAACAGTAACAGCATTAATAATCATGATAATTATGACAATAAAAAATAATTTGATGTTCTGGAAATTGAAATAAATGAAATAATAAAAGTAACCGTAGATATTTGTGCTCGCAAGGGCGGTACGATAAATGACAAAATAGAATTTCACAATAATGAAAGAAAAAAAAATCGTCATTTGTTCTGTTGTTCTGCAATATTTAATTACTTTGTTGTTCAGGTTGTGAAGCCAGTTAGGTTATCCGTCCTTCTCATATATCATAAAGCTTATTGAGAACGCTTCATTACACTCTTCCTCTAATTAAAGCTCGGGGAATATGGCAGGATGTCTCCCCACGCCGTAGATTATTTGTGATTGTTTGTTTCGTCTGGGCTCCGGAGACAGCAAATGATTTGTTGATAACAGGTTGGAAAATGTTTAGCTTTGGAATCACTGGAGATTGTAAAGTTTTTATTTTTTTTAATTGCTTAGTAATATGATTTATGTATATCTCTATATATCCGGCATCTAATATTACATTGAAAAAAAACATTCTATCTAACACATAATGTTGAACAGTTTTATTTGGTGCTCATTACACTTTTTACAAAGGAATTATTGGTACTCAGCATACCTTTACCAGGGAATATAATGCTCAGCATACGTTTACCATGGAATGTGGTACTCAGCATATCTTTACCAGGGAATATGGTACTCGCATACGTTTTATCAGGGAATATGATAGTGAGCATGCTTCAGCCAGGGAACACGGTACCCAGCTTACATTTATTTAGCATATCTTTACCAGGGAATATAGTAATCAGCATACCTTTGCCAGGGAGTATGATACCCAGCATTCTTTTTACCAGGGACTCTTACATCCTGAAGGAAAAAGTGTCTTGCGCAGATGACACGCGCATGCTTATCCCTCCCTCCGGCATCCAAAGCCTATGCATGAGACTTGAGGTGATGTGGCCGCTGAGAATCTGGCGGAGGCGGCAGAGGATCGTTCCCAGGCAGATAAGGCAAGGGCGGAAATATGTGGACCGTGTTGTCTGACATATCACTGAACGTTACTTCGGACATACACATTGCTCACACAAACTCAAGCACAAACGCACACAGACATGCGTATATATATTTATCATTCCTTAATAAACTAGAAATAGCTCTTAGGAATAACCTAATAGACAAAAAATAAAATTTTGCATACGGCTTCAGGATCAGGAAATGCCGCTGATGCCACAGGGAATATTGGTATAGATGCTATATAAACACACACATACGTATATATATATATATATATATATATATATATATATATATATATATATATATATATATACTTATATATATATATATATATATATATATATATATATATATATATATATATATATATATATATACGTATATATCACTATATATATATATATATATATATATATATATATATATATATGTGTGTGTGTGTGTGTGTGTGTGTGTGTGTGTGTGTGTGTGTGTGTGTGTGTGATGTCATAACTCATGACTTTCGTAATGTTTCTTATCATTTTAAAATAATGTGTAGTTTCCCTTAGTTAATACTGGGAGAAGAAAGAATATGAAGGCTCAGAGGAAGAGAAAAAATATGGAAAGGAAATTGAACATGTTGCGATATTGGTCAAGTGTTTATTCCCAATGTTCCCAGTCTTCGAAAAACATAACTGGAAAATGAGGAGAAACTGGCAGGCAAGAGAAATTGTTGAACACGGCACAGTTAGTGTCATTTCTATTATGAATGCTTTGTCTGACGAGTATAAAGAGATAAGCAAAGTACCCAGAGCAGGAAATATCTAAAATGTGGTTTAAAAGCTGGAATAAATGTGTTTACTGACTGACTAGCTGAGGGTACGCCTGTGAAAAGATGTGATCACTCGGGTTTGAAATGGCTAGGGAAAGGAGTGTAAATGTTCTGCAATGTTTTAATTGGTTAATAGTACATTTAAGTAACGTGTGAATTGTTCATTAATTTTGTTTGTGTGCGGTATATCATGTCTTGTTATAAAAATGAATTATGCGTTGCAACCTACCTCTTGAAGCATTCTTGAGTTGAATTTGTGACTTGCATTTATATCTAATAGGCATACTTTCCGGTAAAGGTAAAATGCTTTTAATACATTAAACTTTCAGTACGTTAAATGTTATTTGAAATCATAGGGATGGAAAATCATACGGTGAGTGTAACTTCTACCTGCAAAATCATAATGCATTGTTCAGAGTACTGTTGACACATTTATCTTTAATTTTATTTACTTATTACGACTCAGTGCATTATAATCAATGTCCTGTTTGTGGACTCATAAACAAGCACAATGCACACACATACATACTCAGACAGATAAACAACACTAATAACAAAAGAAATTACTCTCCCCAATAAATGACACAGTACCATCGATCCCGAAGCTCCGAATCCCCGAAGCTCCAAAGCTTCAAAGCTTCGAAACCCCAAAGCTCCGAAACCTCGAAGATACAAAGCCTGAAGCTCCGAAACCTCGATGCTGCGAAGCTTCGAACCCCTGTAGCTCCGAAGACTTCCAGCTCAGAAGCTCTGAACCTCAAAGCTCCGAAGCCCCAAAGCTCCCAAACCCCGAAGTTCCGAAACCCCGAAGCTGCGAAGACCCAAAGCCCCAAATATTGGCGTCCATCCGAGGGCGGCTGATGACCGGCTCTCACTCGGCCATGACATCACACGTTAAGCCCCAAGAGGCGGAGGAAGGATTAGCACAGACGAGAGGAAGCGGAGGCGACGTGAGGCGAGCGCTTGATTGATGAAGCACTCGCGCTCGCAGACACACACGCGCCCGGGGTATTTGAGGCTTGTTGCGGCAAAATTCGAAAGGGTACTAACGAGGAGGGAAGAAAAGGTGGATTGGTATATTTTAATGAATAGACAATTCGTACTGGTGTTAATGATTATAATGATGACGGTGTTATTTGATTGTTTTTTTTTTATGTTAACGATGGTAATGGAGCTGTGAAGTGTTAATAAAGATTGTAAGAATTGTAAATGCAATAGCAATGACTGGGAAATGATGTGGAGAAGGTGACGATGGTGGTGGTGGTGATAAAGGCGACGATAATATTCAAGATAATGAGGATAACGATACTAATACTACATATTTTAAAGTTGATATGGAAATTGATACTAACTGTATTACCGAAATCCTTTGTCCGATCTCTCCAAGCAAAACATGCAATTGCTGTTTAAGAAATGTTTACAGATGCTTATTACGTGCTTGTCTCGTTCGGACGCCAATCTGAAGCTACTATTTGGCCTGACTCTATTAATACCAAATTATATCATATTAAGACTGCCACTACATTCTTCGTACATTCCTAAACAGATAAACTACATTCAAGGAACAGAGAATTGCATAATGATAATTACTTTATCTCTCATACACTACTAAGATGGCTATTGTTTCATAGATGAAACGGGAAAGTGACATAATATATTACTCTCATAGTTCAGTATACTTTAGACCACTAAGATCTGTAATCACGGATTACCTTATAGTTCTATAGTATGCGATATTCTGAACCACAGCTCCAATACTGAACCGAAATCCTTCCACTAGCGTATTTTGCCAAAGATACCAATATGCGAGCATACCACATCACATACCACGTGTGTGATATGTGCTTCCAAACATATGAAAAGTTTACGTAACTACAAGTCCCGGAAAAGCTTCTGATAAGAGACTAGGCGGCAGTAATGTTTAGACCAATGTTTTCGTCGGGATAACTTTGAAAATATATTTGCAACAGCGTTAATTTCATTATGTAATGAAATTCCAGAATAAGGGTACTATGCATATCGTTTATGAAACTGTGTTATATATATTTTGTTTAACGGCCTCGCCGCAAGAGATATTAACATAATGATAATAACAAGAATAATAATAATGACAAGAACGATATTAGAAGAAAGAGTGAAAGTTATGGTTACAATTGCCAATATGCGAGTGTGAATGTGCGCGCGCACACACGCGCACGCACGCACGCACGCACGCACGCATGCACACACACACACACACACACACACACACACACACAAACACACACACACACACACAGATACACACACACTCACACACACTCACACACACACTCACTCACAGGTATATATATATATATATATATATATATATATATATATATATATATATATATATATATATATATAACGTCTCGCATTCTTTACGACGAACATTTCTGATCGAAAGAGGAGCGAGGATTTATCTTGGCCGGTTTAATTGGCCGGTTCTTTTCACAGTCGATGTTTTTCCGCACAAAGATGTCCCGGACAGGTCTATTCAACGACTTGTCAATACCCGAAGCAAATAGCAAGGGAGATCTTCTCGTATGGTTCGCAGATAACAACTGGGAGATTATAAATAAGAGAAAAAAAATCCTTCTTATATTTTGGGTGCTTTATTTATGTTTTAGCCTTTAGGGGAGAGTGTGTGAGGAATAGAGA
>NC_051390.1:36474574-36477074 GCF_015228065.2 Penaeus monodon
GAAAATGGAAAACGGAGCAGTTCGAGACCCAGAACAAAAGGGAAATCTCAGGCTGATCTACTTGCTAACTCGAAGGGCTTCCTCGCGCACCCATCCGAGATCGAGGTAACGATCCCGGTACTTCCGTCTCCCGTCGTCCTGTTTGGTAATTCACGATGCGTCTTGTAACTTAGGGGGAATGGGGGGGGGAGAGCATAGGGCAGTCGAGGAGCATAGTGTGAGTCTATTCAGCCATCCGTCCATCTATCCTCAAGCCTAGCAACAGCGCGTGCGAGAGGGAGACATGCACGAGACACGTTCTTCTCTCCCCTCTCCCCCCTTCCCCTTCCCCTCCTACCACACGCTATCCCACTCCCGCTCATGTCGGGTTGTTTTTGTTTTCGCTCCGTCGCTGCTGCTGCTGCTGCTAGCATCAATTTTTACGACGGTAATATACTTCTTTTTCTTTCCTTTTTTCTTAGGGTCGGGCCGTGAAGGAAGGAGACGAGTTCAAAAACAATATTGACCTCTGTTCCACTCCGGTGCACACGCCGTCGTCGACTCGCATCCCCCGGGGTGACTGATCTTGGAAATTACGGTCAATATCTTGTCACCATCATGGCCTAGGGGTGTGAGAGGGAGGGAGAGGGGAGAAGGGGGAGGGTAGCTTGCCCTCGGTGCACGGAGCCACCGCGGTTAATAAGACCTACTTACCTGAAGTAATTACCCTTCGCTTACTTGTTGCTCCGAAGCCAAATGTTTATTACGAAAATATCATTGTGCAAAGTCATTTCCTCGAATCCTTCTGCAACACGAATCTCTCTCTCTCTCTCTCTCTCTCTCTCTCTCTCTCTCTCTCTCTCTCTCTCTCTCTCTCTCTCTCTCTCTCTCTCTCTTATGTTCTTTCTCCACTGTGCTGCATTAAACAGTTTAATATTTATGGTCCAATACATTACCTTTAAAGTGCCTCTCACATGTGTTTAACCACAACCGAGCTGACCCATACTGAGTCTGGCCCGAGGCGAGGACAAGACTTCTCACGTCTTCCTCACGAAGGTAAATCAATATGAAAGTTTTTTCTTTCTTTTTTGTATTAGATTAGAGGTAAACCATATACCTGTATCTCAAATCTCAAATCATGTTCTGGATTTCAAAAACGTAACTCGACTTTTACGAGGACCATATATACTATTATATATATATATATATATATATATATATATATATATATATATATATATATATATATATATATATATGTATGTATGTATGTATGTATGTGTGTGTGTGAGACTATTTTCTTAATACATATCATCCATATGTGTACATAATTTTTGTCATATGATGACAAATAAATGTATAAAAAAGATACACACACACACACACACACACACACACACACACACACACACACACACACACACACACACACACACACACACACACACACACACACACACATATATATACATATACATACATATATATATATATATATATATATATATATATATATATATATATATATATATATATATATATTTATATACATATATATGTATACACACACATATATCTATCTATCTATCTATCTATCTATCTTTATCTACCTGTCTATTTATTTATCTCTCTCTCTCTCTCTATCTATCTATCTATCTACACACACACACACACACTCATACACTCATACACTCACACACACACACACACACACACACACACACACACACACACACACACACACACACACACACACACACACACACACACACACACACACACACACACACGCACGCACGCACGCATGCACACATATATAAGGGAAGGATCCTGATCCCGAGACGAGCACATGTATATCCGCATATATGGATCAGAGTCGTGCAGAGGCGTCCCTCCGCGTCTGGGAGCGAGGTTCGAGGGAAGGGACGAGGGCCCGGCAGACGTTGCCAAAAGGGTTGTGGGGCTGCACTGACCCGGGTATTCCTACGCCAAGGTCTGTGGTTCTGGATACAGAGACCAAGGGTTGTGAACCCGGATACATGGACCACGGCCTGTATTCCCGGATACAGCGACCGAGGTTCACGGACGGACCCGGGTAGCTCGGACGCGAGGTAGTGCATCAGAGAGTGCGTTGCGTCACGGCCGCCCTCGCAGAGAAATAAATAGAAGCTAGAATAGAAGCAACAGAGTCTCGTAGGGCGAAAAGGGGAAGAAAATGCATTTTTAAAGATGCCTCAAGATGTTCCAAACGTGAACGAAACCTTCTGGAAAACGAAGCGTGAGCAGAGGGAAGGTCAGGGGACTCAGAAAAGATCCTTTGAGTAGATTTCGGACATGAAAAGAGACTGCAGACGGTGTTGATGCGTGTGCAAGATTCTAAAAGTGGGGTCAGAGCAGGTAATGGGAACTACATGTAAGGGTCAGCTGGGTTAGTCCGAAATGCAGGCTTCCTCGACTGAGAAAACCTGCAGGGTGTGCAACAGAGGGTGGCGAAGAGGCCTGCAAGATGAGAGCGAGGGTG
>NC_051390.1:36504574-36507074 GCF_015228065.2 Penaeus monodon
CCTAACAGGCCCCCAAAGTCCTGAATCTTGGTCTTGGTCCAGGAGACCTCTAAGCCGCACTGCTAAAAACATCAAAAGCTGCCACTAGTGACTCTAGAGACTCAGATAGGATAGCAACATCATCGGCAAAGTCAAGATCTAAGCCCTTGATATTTCCCAGTGTTACTCCACACTGACTTTGGGTATTAGCTTTGCCCATTATCCAGTCCATGCAGGTGTTGAAAAGTGTTGGTGCAAGGACACAGCCTTGCCCTACCCCTGAATTAACAGGGAAGAAGTTTGACAGGCCCCCACCACACTTTGCAGTAATTTCAGTACCGGTATAAGGCTTGCCATTAGGCCAATAATCTGTATAAGAATTCCCCTAAGTCTCAGAATCTCCCATGGTGATTCTCAGTGCACCGAGTCAAATGCCTTCTTGAAGTCAATGTAGGCTGCATGTAACTCACGATGGCGTTTCACAGTTACTCGAAGCGCAAGGATACGGTCTATTGTGGACTAGCTATGAGTGAATCCAGACTGCCCCAATCTCTGATGCCTAAGTAGGTGGTCATGGATCCGTTTCAGAAGCATGTGGGAGAAATCTTGCCTGGTATACCGAGCAGAGTAATGACACGGTGGTCCCAACGATCCCCTTTCCCCCTCCAGAGAGGAATGACCATGCCCCTCAACAGGTCAGGAGGAATGGAACCAGACTGTCAGATGGCAGACTGCATGCAAGTCCCGTGCCATAGTTTCACCCCCAGCCTTTAGCAGTTCAACAGGGATATCACATATACCTGCGATTTTCCCACTCTTCAACTAGGAAATCGCCATCCTAACCTCAGTTAGGGTAGGAGGTTCCTCGCTGATGGGTGGGTCCGGCACAGGTATTATGATACCACTTGCATCCAAGCTAGCTGTTGGAAGGTCTGCCTGGTACAGCTGCTCAAAATACTCAGTCCAATGTTCACGAACCCCATGATCTGAGATGATCTGTCCATCCATTGAGCGGACTGCAGTCATCTACGAAGAGTGCTTAGAGTTCCCCCACAGTTTAGCCTGGGACCGCAAGGTGCCCCGTTACCATGGGTGGCCACGAGGAGGCACTGTAGAAGTTTCGATGACGGAGAGGCTGTGAACTGGCAGGGGAAGCTTATGCATAGCTGTTCCCTTTTTCGCACTAGGCTAGCCAACGATGTCAGCTTCAAGTGAGAAGGCATGCAAGCACTATCTAGGCTACCACACCAATGATAATAATAATAATAATGATAACAATAATAATGATAATAATAATAATAATAATAATAATAACAACTATTATGGGATAGTAGTATTAACCAAAAATAATAATTATAATAATGCTCCTTTTCCTACTACGACTCTGACTATTACTACGTTTAATTCAACTAAAACTATTATAACTACATCTTACACACAGAATTAAAACACACACACACAAACAAAAAGAAAAAACAAAACAAAAACAATCGAGTTTTATTTTAGGAGCACGTGCTGCCATACGCACCATTGTTGTGTCCAGAATGAAAGGAAAAATGGGGATGAAAGAACAGGGAAGAAAGGGGGAAGAGAAAGGAGGAGGAAGGAGGGAAAGGAAAGAGGTAAGGAAAGAAAGGAGAAGAGGGAAGGTGAAGGGAATGGGGAGTGGGGGTAGTGAAGGGGTTGGGGAGGAGGAGGGGAGTTGAAAGGGCCAGGGAAGGGGGGGGGGGTGTAGAAGGGGCGGAATGGTAGGGGTGCGGGGAGGAGGGAGACGTTTCACAATAGCGAAAGGGATGTAAGAGAGGCGAAAAAAGAATAAGAATAATGGACCCTAAGTATATATGAAGAGGGAGAGAAGAAGGGGCATGAGGAGGAAAGAAAGAAAGGAGACATAAAGAATAGCTGTCGACAAGGAGAAAATAGTATGATAAGGAGAATAATGAGGGAAGGAGGAGGAGGAGGAGGAGAAGGAAGAAGAGGAGGAGGAGGAAGAAGATAAGGAGGAGGAGGAGGAGGAGGATAATAATAATAATAATAATAATAATAATAATAATAATAATAATAATAATAATAATAATAATAATAATAATAATAATAATAATAATAATAATAATAATGATAATAATAATAATAATAATAATAATAATAATAATAAGAAGGGGGAGGAGGAGGAGGAAGAGGAGTCAGATGAAAAGGAGGACGGGGAGGGAGTGAACGAGGAGGAGGACTGGGACGAGGAGGAGTAGGAAGAGGACAGGGAGGAGGAGGAGAAAAAAAATATAATAAATAAATATACAGAAGGAAGATAAGAAAGAGGAGGAAAAGACGGAGGAAGAGGAAGCTGCAAAATGGATGATGAAGAAAGATGGAGGGATGAGGAGCAGCGAGATGATAAATGAAAAAGGCCTTGATGAATGAGAGAATGAAATAACGTTGTCGGGAGAGGCAGGCAGCTCGCGCGACCTGTGTCTCATAAGAAGAGAGGAAAGAAAATCTGTCGAAAAGCAATGGGTGCGAATGG
>NC_051390.1:36558573-36561073 GCF_015228065.2 Penaeus monodon
AGATATTTTTGTATTGTATTTATTCTCCTTTTCCGAGGGAAGAGATAAAGAAAAAAAGGAAAAGGTAGGTAATTCAGAAAAATATCGGTGAAGAACAACTGGAAGATTATTAAAAAAACAACAGCCAAAGAAAACTGACAAAACGAAAAGTGAAAAATTGACCAAAGACGAAACAGAGAGATCGTAGGAAGGGGAGAGCGAAAGACAGCGATGACGCGTCGTGAAAAAAAAAAAACAGAATGAAAGCGACGTGACAGAAAGCGAAGGGGAAGTGGTGTTAACGAGCTCAGACGGGCAAGGTAGCGAAAGGAAATGGCGTGGAAGTGATTTTTCTAATGTGATATCTTCAGGAGGGACGAGTGTGTGCTGAGACGAGGATCTGTAGCTCCCCGGATGTTCTGAAAGGGATGACGTCACTGGGAGGAGAAGAGGCGAGAAGATGAGGGAAGTGATGGTGGGGAGATGATGTTCCCTCGTCTTCCAGAATTGTGTGAAGATGCGCGACGGGGGGAGAATGGCATGATTAAGCCATAGAGTGGATCTGATGATGGCTCATGGCTCGGGTTTTAAGCTTCGGGGGAAAAAAATAACGAGGAAATGACGAGTCGGGGGTTCAACACTGGATGTGGATGACGACTAAAAAGTTGATGGCGATATGACAGTCAGGGTGTGACTGATAGTCCTCGGGTCATGGAGTTGAAATTTGAACCTTGAATTATATATATTTTTTGTCATTGTTTTGTTTTTCATCTTTTGACTTTGATACATTTTGTGATGATTTCGATTTTGTAAGCCATGTCTTTAAATATCTTGGTGTTCATGTATCCTCTTCATTCAGAAGGTGAGTGGGCTCATGGGGAATATGCTGGGCGAGGACAAGAAAAGCTAACAGACGACTGTGTTTAATTTGCAGTGAATTTACCTGGTAACGAGTGATAAGTTGACGACATCACCAACACACTTCATTCAAAAGGATGGAATCGTTGTACTGTTAATATTACAAGGATATAAGCAAAAACGTTCACTGGAAAATTCATCCTTCACGCATCCCATCGAAGATAAAGATAAAGGAAGAAGCGAACGCTCGAAGACACCAAAAAAACAAAGGCACAATTAAACCGACGCGCAAAAAAGTGAATATACGACGCGGGGGAACGAAGACCCAGTTAAAAATAAATGCAGACAGAACAAGACACGGACAGACTGCATATACAGAAGACCAAACACAAGCGAAATCACAAAAAACTACTTTCCCGACAAACAAAAACCAAACACAAGCAAGACCACAGAAAAAAAAACGATATTCTTGACAAACAAAAATAAACCAGAAGCAAAACCACAGACATACAAAACAAACGAACTTTCCGACAAACAGAAACAAAACACATGTAAGACCACAGAAAAAAGCAAACAAAGGACTTTCTCGACAAACAAAAACAAAACAGAAGCAAATCCAAACAAAACAAACGAACTTCACACAAACGCACACGCACACACAAACGAGAAGATGACATCACACTGGTTAACGTCTACCCACGCTATCACTCCCACACATCGAATTTAACAGCTGATTTACAATGGCCAAATGATATGGCCTGGGATTATCATCACAAGAAATGATTTATCAGCTGATCCACGAATAGGGAGAGCTAGCGATCCTGTCTACGGTCATTGCTCTAACGCACGCAGACATGGAGTACGAATTATACGTGCTGTGAGATTCCGCAGGATGGCGTGTGTTTAAGTTCCGAGACGCTGTAGAAATCTATAAACATGATGAATTTGTTAAATAGAGAAGAAGAGAGAAGTGAGAGAGGAGAGAAAGAGAGAGAGAGAGAGAGAGAGAGAGAGAGAGAGAGAGAGAGAGAGAGAGAATAAGTGTGTGTGAGAGAAATAGAGAGAAAGAGAGAGAGAGAGAGAATAAGAGTATGTGTGTGTGTGTGTGTATGTGTGTGTGTGTGTGTGTGTGTGTGTGTGTGTGTGTGTGTGTGTGAGAGAGAGAGAGAGAGAGAGAGAGAGAGAGAGAGGGGAGAGAGAGAGAGAGAGAGAGAGAGAGAGAGAGAGAGAGAGAGAATAAGTGTGTGTGTGAGAAATAGAGAGAGAGAGAGAGAGAGAGAGAGAGAGAGAGAGAGAGAGAGAGAGAGAGAGAGAGAGAGAGAGAGAGAGAGAGAGAGAGAGAGAGAGAGAGAGAGAGATTAAAATTCATTTTACAACGTCATATCATGTTACATGCCATCGTATGGTATGTGTATGCGGTTGGCTAGTTAAGGTATGAGGAATGTACACACGCATAGACATAAATGCACACACACACACACACACACACACACACACACACACACACACACACACACACACACACACACACACACACACATATACACACACACACAAACACACACACACATAATCATCTTCATCATCAACAGTCTGTATCATTTCAAGATATCGGATCCTTACGATATCGTTCATTTATTCTCGTGATAATCTGCTATACTAG
>NC_051390.1:36576073-36578573 GCF_015228065.2 Penaeus monodon
ACAGCCAGACAGACAGGCAGATCTATAGATAGACAGAGAGAAAGAGAGAAGGAGAGCGATAGGGAGTGGGTGAGGGTATGTGTGTATGTGAATGTGTGAGAGAGAGTGAGTGAATGAGTAAGTGAGAGAGAAAAGATAGATAGATAGATAGATATGTAAATAGATATATCAGAAGTAAATATAAATATATATATATATATATATATATATATATATATATATATATATATATATATATATATATATATATATATATATATATATATAGAGAGAGAGAGAGAGAGAGAGAGAGAGAGAGAGAGAGAGAGAGAGAGAGAGAGTCAAAGTCAAAACATTTTATTCCATTTACAATGGTTCTTCTTTTTACATAGATAGTGAGAGGCAGATAGATAGATATAGGTACATGGTTTGGCTTTGCATTTAAATTCCTGATGTCATTGACAATTTCAAAGATACTCCCTTAATTTCTCTTTGAAAGTAATCAGGCTCGAGATGTTTCTAATATTTTATTTTGTGGTAGGTTGAGAGAGAGAGGGGGGGGGAGAAGGAGAGAGAGAGAGAGAGAGAGAGAGAGAGAGAGAGAGAGAGAGAGAGAGAGAGAGAGAGAGAGAGAGAGAGAGAGAGAGAGAGAGAGAGAGAGAGAAATAATACAAAGCGTCTGTGGGCTGAGATCAGACGGTCTTGTGTGGGGATTGGGGATGAGCAGCAGGGTTTATAAAGGTCGAGAGGGAATCGGAGGTGTCTGGGGAAAGAAAAAAAAAAGCGGGAGGCGACTTAGAGACGAAGAAAAAGTGTGGAAAGTGTCTAGGGAATTGCAAAAGAGTGGCAGGTGTATAAAGGAAGTAAGAAAGGAGAAAAAAGGGGTGGTTTAGGGTTGGATTCGAAGTGTCTAGGGAGCATGGGGGAAAAAGGGGGCGGGGGAAGTTCTCAGAGGTAGGGAAATGTGTGGGGAATGTCAAGGGCGATGGGAGTGTTAGGGGTCATGTGAAGACGTGGGGGAGTCGGGACTGTGGGAAGGGTGGTGACGTTTAGGGAAGGCGGAAAGGCTTTAGGGGTAGGGGAGGAGCAGGGGGAGGGGGAGGAAAGGGAGGCGAAGTGGTGGAGGGGGGAAGGGGAGGGGCAGGAGAAGGAGAGAGGCGGGGGAGGTGGAAGGAGGAGGAGGGGAAGGGGAGAGAGGGGATTCGGAGGCATAGAAGGAGAGATGGGAGATGGTGAGTGTTTGGAGAAGTGGAAGAGGAAGAAGGAGAAGAGAGGAGGTGGAGAAGAAGGTCAGAGGTGAGGAGAAGAAGAAGGGAGGAGGGGAGGAGTGTTGAGGGTGAGGAAGGACAGTGCTTGAGTGAGGTGTAATGAGGGAGGGGTAGAATTGTAGGCAAGGGGAGAAAGGGGTAAGGGGAAATGGGAAGGAGGAGGAGACGGAGAAGAGAAGGTTGAGGAGGGGAATACTTCGGAGATGCGGAGGGGGGAGGGAATAGGGAAAAGGAGAGTTGAGGACGAGGAAAAAATGTGGAAGGGGGAGTGGCAGTATTAAGGGTGAGGAAGGTGAATCTCACGGGGGCGGAAGGAGGGAGTGGAGGAACAGGGAAAATACGGAGGGCGAAGGAGGAGGTAGAAGGAGGAAGGAATAGGAGATGGAAGTGGTTAAGGAGAATTGTTGAAGAAAAGAGGAAGGGATAGAGTGGAGGGGCAGGGGTATTAAGGGGAAGGGGAAAGGGGAAGAGAAGAAGGAGTGCTGAGAGAGAGAGAATAGGAAGGGGGAGAGGGGGAGTAGAAGTGCTTCGGTCAAGGGGAGAGGACAAGGGAGGAGGGGGAGGAGGAGTGTCGAGGGCGAAGAGGAAGGGAGGGAGGGGAGGCAGCATTGTGCGCGGGGCTGTAGGGAGAGTTAGAGAATCAGGGAATAATGGGAAAGGCGTCAAAGGCTACGTGGGGAAAACCGGTCGTTAAGTGTGGTCCGGATGCAGTTTCGGCTCGAGTGGGCGGCGCTGTTGATGCCAGTTTGAAAGGAATAATGGATTTGCCAAGTATCATTATCAACGTAAATGGATATTTGAGAAGACCGAGGACTCCCCCTCCCCCTTTCTCCCGACAAAATGAAAAGAGGAGAAGAGAAAAAGAAGAAGAAAAGGAATATGTGATGCCGTCACTACGATATCGCATGGCACAGCAGGCATAAAACAGTCGAGGTCTTTAGTATCGATAGATCATATCTTAAATGAACTGACAGTCGAACGCTCGTATATGGAAAGTGAAAGGTATATCTGCAGAGCATAACGTTTGCACAGGGCGATAAGCCATCGAAGGAATAAAGTGGATATCCATGGAATTACAATTAAAACCATCCCAGCCTCGGAATCAGCCCATCTTGCCGCTATTAAATTGTACAATATCCCATATACCTTTTCTTTTTTTTTCTCTCTTTCTTTCGGTACAATTTTACTCATTTCTTCTTTATACACCAACTTCCCACTGAGGCATGAGTCCCAAACTGGGCATATGTGAAAAA
>NC_051390.1:36595570-36600570 GCF_015228065.2 Penaeus monodon
GCTTATACCTTGTAATATTAAAAGTACAACGATTCCATCCTTTTGAAAGAATGTGTTGGTGATGTCGTCAACTTATCACTCGTTACCAGGTAAAATTTCCCGCAAAATTAAAAACAGTCGTCTGTTACTTTTCTTGTCCTCGCCCCGCATATTCCCCATGAGCCCACTCACCTTCTGAAGAAGAGGATACATGAACACCAAGATATTTAAAGACCTGCTTACAAAATCGAAATCATCACAAAATGTACAAAGTCAAAAGATGAAAACAAAACAAAGACAAAAAATATATATAATTCAAGGTTCAAATTTAACTCCATGACCCGAGACTATCGTCCCCACCCTGACTGTCATATCGCCATCAACTTTTTAGTCGTCATCCACATCCAGTGTTGAACCCCCGACTCGTCATTTCCTCGTTATTTTTTTCCCCCGAAGCTTAAAACCCAGCCATGAGCCATCATCAGATCCACTCTATGGCTTATCATGCCATTCTCCCCCCGTCGCGCATCTTCACAACAATTCTGGAAGACGAGGAACATCATCTCCCCACCATCATTTTCCCTCATCTTCTCGCCTCTTCTCCTCCCAGTGACGTCATCCCTTTAAAGAACATCCGGGGAGCTACAGATCCTCGTCTCAGCACCCCTCTCCCTCCTAAAGATATCACATTAGAAAATCACTTCCACGCCATTTCCTTTCGCTACCTTCCCCGTCTGAGCTCGTTAACACCACTTCCCCTTCGTTTTCTGTCACGTCGCTTTCATTCTGTTTTTTTTTTTCACGACGCGTCATCGCTGTCTTTCGCTCTCCCCTTCCTACGATCTCTCTGTTTCGTCTTTGGTCAATTTTTCCCCTTTTCGTTTTGTCATTTTCTTTGGCTGTTGTTTTTTTAATAATCTTCCAGTTGTTTTTCACCGATATTTTTCTGAATTACCTACCTTTTCCTTTTTTTCTTTATCTCTTCCCTCGGAAAGGAGAATAATACAATACAAAAATATCTATCTCGCTTGTTTTATCTATCAAAACCCGTGTGTGTGCGGTATGTGTATGTGTGTGTGTTGTGTGTGTGTGTGTGTGGTGTGTGCGTGTGTGTGTGTGTTTTGTGTGTGTGGGGTTGTGTGTGTGTGTGTGTGTGTGTGTGTGTGTGTGTGTGTGTGTGTGTGTTGTGTGTGTGTGTGTGTGTGTGTGGTCTGTGCGTGTGTGTGTGTGTGTGTGTGTGTGTGTGTATGTGTGTTTGTGTGTGTGTTGTGTCATAATTTACAATGATATATCGTAGCCTCCCCCCCTCCCTTCCCCTCCCCCTTTTTTCCCCTCCTCTCCCACCCCACTTCTCTTCAAAAACTTACCCCTCCCCCCTTTCCCCTCCCGGTGCCTCTTCCCCTTTATAAAACCTTCTCCACGATTTCCTCCTCGTCGTTGTCTTAAGCCGGGGTCGCCCTCAGTGGCGGCTTCCGTCTGCTCGCCGCCGTCCAGCCACGAGTTACGGTGTCTTTTTCCCCCTTTATACCCTCATGCCATACTCCCATGTTTTACTTTTTCCCTCCTTCTGATATTTTCTTCGCCCTCTTCGCTAAAGTAGTAATGACCCACCCCGGGGGTTGAGTCGCGAATTTTAGGCTCTCTCAGTCCTCTTCTTCTCTCCTTCTTTCTCTCCTCTCTCTCTCTCTCCTCTCTTCTCTCTCCTCTCTCTCTCTCTCTTTCTCCTCTCCTCTTCTACTCTCTCTCTCTCTATCTCTATTCTCTCTCTCCTCCTTCCCCTCTCTTCTCTCTCCCTTCTCTCGCCCCCCTTCCGCCTCCCCCATTTTTTCCCAGCGACCTCAGGGCGTCTGGCAGGAGTGTCCCCCAAAGAAAAGAGAACGGGGCTCCTTGTCTCTACGTGGTCATATTTAACTCGGGTTTTGAGTGGTAAACAAAGGTTGTTTTAAATGTCGCCCATGATTCATTTTCTATTAAGACAAATTAAAAGGGAAAAATTTATTTCATGATTACCAGTTTCCCTTTTAATTACGCATTCCATTTAAAATGAACTATAGAACTTGTATCAGAATTTATAATGTCTATATCTCTTTTTTTCATTTTGATAGTTACAAAAAATATTTTACTTTGGGAAATATATCTTATTCCAACTTTAAAGTTTTTTCATCATTGTCCTTATTATTCTTACTTCACCATCATGATTAAAAAATTTACTTTTATCATTATAAGTTCATTTCTATCACTCATCTCACAAAAAGTATTCTTGATAATTCTCCGCTTAATTTTTTTTTTTTCAAATTAAAAAGTAGTCATTATCGTATAATAAAACTTTTTCATCATAAAGGGTCTTTTATTCAAGAGATACAAGATCTATTTCTTTTTGGAGGGGGGAAATTTCTTCGCAAAATTATTCACTCTATCTATAACGTGCGTTGCCTGTGGGGGGTTGGCAGATGAATCGGGGCTATCCTAGCTCCTATATTATACCTTCTACACCGCTATCCTCTACCGTCTACTGCCCATCTGCCCTCTCTATCTTCTATCTATCATTTATCTACTATTATCTATCTATCTATCTTCTATCTATCATCACCTATCTATCTATTTATATATCTATCTGTCTTCCATCATCTATTTATATGTTTCCCCTCTTTGCCTCCCCCTCTCTTATTAATATATATAATATAATATATATATATATATTTATATATTTAATATATATATATATAATTATATTATATATATATATATTTTGTGTGTGTTGTTTTAATTTTTGCAAATTACATATATTACTTATCTATCTATTTCTTTATCATCTTCTACTACATAAATCATCTATCTATCTATCTATCTATCTACTTCTATCTATCTTCTTCTATCTTCTACTATCTACTATCATATATATATAATATATATATATATATAATATATATATTATATATATTTATTCTGTGTTGTCTGTTGTGTGTGTGGTGTGAACCAAAAAAAAAGTACGTACATATACATTTTCGCAATTTGGGGAAAAGTTTTAACTTTTACAAAGCAGGGTAAAAGCTTTTTCGTTTTGCATGTGGACCTTTTAAAAATGAATTTTTGGGAAAAACCATGACCTCTAAAAGTGTAAATGTTTCATGGCAAATTTAGACGGGAAATCCTTGCGTGGTGAGATTTAAAACCCACAAAATGCTGTTTTCTTTTTAATTTTGCTTGATTTAAGTCTGAAAATTAAAATGCAGATTCTTATCTAAATCAACAATGGGGGTTTTTAGGCAGAAGAAGAAAAAAAAAAGAAAAAAAGGCTAAATTTGATTACTTTCAATCAAATTTTCAGAGGTAAACCTATTCTTAAAAACACAATACCTTTTTAAAGGTGAATCGTGTTACTTTTTCTTGTTGTTCCTTGGCCTAAAAATGTACGAAAGATAATGAAATAAAATATAAAACAAAGAGATAATGAAATATGATGGGATCATAATAAGAAAATGATGAAAATTTGTGAAATTTTTTAAATTTGAAAGCCCGCCTTCTTTGCTTAAAAAAAGGGAACGCCGAGACAATAAACATTTCAAAGCAAATATATTCTTAAAAGGGGTTTTAACTGCGGATGTGTCTTTCATCAAAGGGCTAATTCTGGGATTTCATCGTTGAAAGATAAAAAAAACTCTAAAACATTTTTAAAACTCGTAAAAAAAACCTTTTAGAAACACACTGAAAAAAAAAAAATATATTGTGTGTATATATATCTCTATCTATCTATCATATTAAGTATTCTATGTGTTATAATAAATTTTTATATTATTATATATATATTTTTTATATATATTATAAAATAATTTATGAAAAGAGAGAAGAGAGAGAGGAGAGAGAGAGAAGAGAGAGGAAAATACATGGTGTTATATATTTTATATATATATATATATATTATATAATATATAAAATATATTTAATATATTATTAAAATTATATATTTTCTAGAATATTAAATTTTTTTATATATACATTATATATATTATATATTTTTATATTATATATTTATTTTATATATATTTATAAATATTAAAGTATGTATGTAATCTAGATGCAGGAGATATTGCAACAGCGAACTATCAAAATTTTTAAAAATGCCTTCCCTTAAAGGGAAAAAATCCGAAAACCTGGAAAAATCAAAACTACTTTGATACTAAAAAGGGAAGAAGGGTCAAAACACACCGCCCATAACCTCCTTTCAGTTACTTACAGACTGTTCCCCAAATCGGGGTCTCTGACTCTGGATTTTAACCGGCCCGAGAAAAGGGGGGTTCACAGTGGATTCTCAAAATAGACACCCACAAAAGCTCACCCAAAAAATGAAAAAAATAAAAAATTTAGAAAACCCTGTGTGTGGCACTCATCGGGTTTCGAAGGGGGACTTGTAGACATACCGCAAGCTAGAAAGCATTCGAGACAGGGAGTAAAGGAGGTTTTTGTAAAAAACTGGAGTATTATATATAATATTATTTATATTAAAATATAATATATATAATTTTATATATATAACCCCATTATATATTATTTTATATAATATATATAATATATATATTATAATATATTATATTTAAATTTTAACTAGGATGGACAGCTCATCAAACTTCACTAAAAAAATTTATACAGGGGGATACCATTCCCCCAAAACTGTTTACAGCTTGTCTTGAGGAAAAATTTTAAGAACTAGAATGGAACGGAAAAGGGGATCAAAAAAGAACAATCCCAAAAGGGCCAAAATTTGAGATGATCTTCTCTTCAGTAATTGCAAAAGAAAACAGCCATATTAAAGACTGAAAAAAGAAAGGCTGAAATCGGCTTAGTGAACAAGTAAAACACAAGACTAAAAGTAGGTTCATTGAACAGATATATATTATAAAAACGAAACACTAGAGGGATGGACAATATATTTCCCAGAGCATTCTACGACAAAAATATCTACGAAAAGCAATTTTTCAACGCATCAGTCAGTCGTCAGTCATCAACAGTCTACATGAGGGGTC
>NC_051390.1:36605570-36610570 GCF_015228065.2 Penaeus monodon
AAAAACTCTCTCTCTCTCTCTCTCTCTCTCTCTCTCTCTCTCTTTTCCTCTCTATAATATTATAATAATATATATATATATATATTATATATATATATTTGGGGTGTGTGTGTGTGTGTGTGGTTTTGGGGTGTGGTTTTGTGTGTGTGGTGTGCATATATATATTTTTTTTTTTTTTTTTTTTTTCGGTAGGTTCATTTTGAGCCCCCGTGGTCACAGCAGATAACTTAATTGTAGTTTTCAGTTGTGATCCCTTTGGAGTGAGTACGGGGTATAGCCCCCAGTTCCTTCCACGGAGAGTGCCGGTGTTCCCTTTTTTTTTTTTAGGTAATATTCTCTCTATTTATCCGGGTTTTGGGGCCAGCATTGACTTGGGCTGGTTGGCCCCCCAGGGCTAGGTGGCAATCAAGGTGAATTCTTTGCCAAGGAAAAAAAACGTGGCGGTCGGGACTTAAACCCCTCAAATTTCAGATTGCGTCGTGGAAGTTTTGGCCCCGACGCTTCAAAATTGGGCCCCACCGCGGTTTTGACGATCAGGGTTCCAGATTTTTTCTTAGCAATTTAGAGCGGGGTTTTCCCTTTTCCCTTTCCCCGCCGGTTTTTTTTTACGAGTCACCATCTCTTTTTACCGGCACGACTTGAGCGGCTTGGCCCCCCAGTGGTGGGGTGGGCAACGAGGGGGGAATTTCCCTTCCCCCAAAGGGAAACAGCGCGGGGGCCGGGGATCAAAAACCCTCGAACTCAGATTGTCGTCGTGAAGTTGAGTTAGCTCAAACCATTCGGCCACGCGGCCCATAATTATTATAATATATATATATATATATATATATATATATATATATATATATAATATATATATTGGGGGTGTGTGTGGTGTGTGTGTGTGTGGTGTGTGTGTGTGTGGTGTGTTATGTATGATATTAATTTGTTAACAGCCATTTAATCCAAAAAGGATCTAGGCCTTCTATTTCGTTATTGAGAAGTTATTTGGCAGTACCCCCCTTGCCTGATTGGACCCCCCTTCCTAAAAAACACACACACACACACCCCACCACACACACACACGCGCACACAAAACACAAAACACACACCCCCAAAACACACACACACACCCACACACACACACACCAACATAACTCTATATATATATATATATTTATATATATATAATATAAAATATAAACATAATATATATATATATTTATATTTACAATTTTATATAAATATATTAATATATATATATATATATATTATAATATATAATATATATATATGTAACAAAAAAATTATGTGTATGATGTTTGTAGTTTTAAAAATATTATTTTATCATATAAAAAAATTTTAAATATATTTTATATATACAATTTTTTATTATAATATATATATTTATATATATATCAATTATATATATATATATATATATATATAATATATATATATATAATATATATAATATAGATACTATAAATTATGTAGTATGTATGTATGTATATATATAATTATTATAATAATAAATATATATATATTTATATAATATATATGCTGTATGTATTTTAAACTATACATATGTTATATGTTATATATATTTTTATATAATGATATATAAAAATACAAACAACACACACAAACCACACAACACAACACATATTATATATATAATTTTATATATATATTTTAATATATAATATATATATATAACATATATATATTATTATATATATATATATATAATATATATATGTATACTATACAATTATGATGTATGTATATATTATATATAATAATTTATTTATAATATTTATTATATATTATGTTTATGATGATACATATACATATGTTATCAATCAATCAATAACGGTATGTTGTTTGAGCAGCCGTGGACCTCTCCAAAACCCTTCGCCACTAAATTCGATCTTAGCTTTTCTTTCCCTTTTACCATCGACGCCCGCAAATACTTTGATATGTCGTCGTCTTGTCTTGGGTTTTGCCTCTTCCCTTTTTCTTCACCACCCTGCAGCAATTTTTTCTAATACTTTTACTTTCATTTACATGACCAAAAAAATTTTAATTTATCTTGTTAAGATGCCCCAACAGTCGGTCCCCACAATTTATTTTTCTCAGCACTTATCATTCGTTTTCTTTTCTCTGTCCCGTTTTAAACGCAGTACTCGTCTGTAAAACCCCATTTCAAAACTATTGATTTTTTCTTTGTCTATCTACTTTTAACACCCAACACTCAGAACCATTGTGCAATTTGGGAAAACAATGAGTCAATAAACCCCAGCTTTGCCGTAAGGGAATGCTTCGGTCTTTCAGTTTATTTGAGAGCAAGTGGCGCTTTTGGCAATGGTAATTCTTTTTTTTTCTCCGGTGAATCATCATGTATTAGTTTTAAAAAAAGCTCCAAAATAATGAACTCTTTACATTTTTTCCCCAATATTCCATTGATTGTAACATGTTCTCATTTTTCATTGCCGGTTATCTTTGAAACTTCATGATCTTAGTTTTTTTGGGATTAAAAAATAAGCCAGCCTTTTTGCTTTCTTTTCCCAATTTATCTAGTGTTTTGTAGTTCTATACTGGGCAATCAAAACTTAAACACGGCGTACCTCAGATTTGATATTTTTTATCCTCCAACATCCACAGTTCCTTAAAATTTTTTAGAGCACCTTCATAATTGTTTCAGAAAAAATATTAAAGGGTGCGGGGGAAGAATGCAACCTGTCGTACTCCTTGTTTGACTTTTGAACCATTCTTAACCCCTAAGTGGTTTTTACAGCTGTTTTTGTTGGCATACAAGGTTTTATAATTTGGGTGATGGTTTTGGAAACTCATATCGTAATGTTATTCCAGGGTATCGTGATCAACGTATCAAAAGCTTTTACAAACGATGAAACACAGGTATAGGTCTTTTTGTGTTCTCTGTTTTTTTTCTTGATCAATTTTAAATTTAGAATTGGTTTTGGGCCTTTCCAGGGCCCCAAAAAAACCCGCTTTTTGTCTGCAATTTTCCCCTTTAACTTAAAATTCATTCTTTCAGAAAAAATTTTTTAACAAAATTTTTTGCGTGACTTATTAAGGCAATTGTCCATTATTGTTGATTGGAGTGCGTACCTTTTTTAGGATGGGAGTAAAGACTGATTTTTCCCAAACTTTTTGGCCATTTTTTTTTCTTCCATATTTTTGTACAAGGGTTTGTAGAAGAAGTATTCAACACTTTCCCAGCATTTTTAATTTTTGTTCTGCGTTTTTCATCTATTCCCGGGGGTCTTGTTATTCTTTACTTTTTTATGGGGTTTTTAAATTCGTCCCGAGTGGCGGTGGTTCATCCTCGCTGTCATTGAGTCTAATTAATGTTTTTTGTTTGATTTTTTTTCTTTTTTTATAAATTGGAACAATATTGATTCCACTATCTTTGATTCTTTTTCCCTACATAAAAAAAGCCATCTCGTTTTGATAGTGTCCATTGAGGTTTAAATTTTTGTGTGAGTTTCGACCCTTTGGGAGGTTTTTTTAGTTGTCTTATTTTATAGAACAGTTTTCAAATTTTTGGCAAAGTTTTTTAAATATTTTTCCTTTTCTTGCGCAATAATTTTTGAATTTTTGGGATTTTGTTTTTTTTTTAAATTACTTTTTTTAATGGATTATTGAACCTTTTTTTTTTAGGCATCTTCTTTTTCAATTCACTTAGTGTTTTTCAGATACCAGGGGAATTTGTCTTTTTCTTTTTGGCGATAGTTTCTTAAGCAGTGCTCAGCAAGAGTTCTTTTCCTTCTTCCCACAACTCATTTTGGTGTTTTATCATCTTCACATTGATTGAGTATTTCAAATTTGTTTGACACTGCAAACATATGTATATGTGTATATATATGTATATATATGCATATATATAAATACACAACACACACACACACACACACACACACACATACATTATATTATATATATATATATATATATATATATATATATATATATATATATACATATATATATATATGTGTGTGTGTGTGTGTGTGTGTGTGTGTGTGTGTGTGTGTGTGTGTGTGTGTGTGGTGTGTGTGTGTGTGTGTGTGTGTGTGCGTGTGTGAGTGTGTGTGTGTATTTATATATATATGTATATATATACATATATATATACACATATATATGTATATGTATACATATATATATATATATTTATATATTATATATATATATATAGTATATATATATATATATATATATATATATATATATATATACATATATATTGCTAGATATTTAAGCAATTAGCATTTACAGTACGAAGTGGCTACCCTTCCGATTAAACTCAACATGACATGATAGAGTAACAACAACACGACTTTACTCCACTCAGTTCGTTAAACAACATCAAAGGCACATATTATCATAGACTTTCCTTTTATGTTCTGTATTAAAGCTGACTTCTCTAACATGCCGAAATATAGAAGTTTTGTATAAAAATGCTTTTGTGTAGCAAACCAAATGGTTCACTGCGTTATACTGTATGAAAGTGTATCAATCGGTTAGTCAGGTAATGAATATTTGTATGTAAATAAATACAGACGCACACACATACATACATACACACATGTATATATGTAATGTATATATATATATATATATATATATATATATATATATATATATATATATTTATATATATATATATATTTGTGTGTGCATGTGTGTGCATATATATGTGTATGTATATATATGTGTATATGTATATATATGTATATATATTTTTATAACGGTAGGTTCATGTTCGAGCCGCCGTGGTCACAGCATGATACTTAATTGTAGTTTTCATGTTGTGATGCTCTTGGAGTGAGTACGTGGTAGGGTCCCCATTTCCTTTCCACGGAGAGTGCCAGTGTTACCTTTTTTTTGTAGGTAATCATTCTCTCTATTTATCCGGGCATGGGACCAGCACTGACTTGGGCAGGCTTCGCCACCCAATGGTTAGGTAGGCAATCGAGATGAAGTTCTTTGTC
>NC_051390.1:36625570-36635969 GCF_015228065.2 Penaeus monodon
ATTAATATATATATATATATATGTATATATATATATAATATATATTATAATTATATAATTGTGGTATAATTATATATATATATATAATATATATATATATATATATATATTATAATATATTATATAATATATATACGTATATCATGTATACCACACACACACGCAACATAATACACAGTACACAGACACACACACACCCCCACACCACCACACAAAACCACCCACACAACACACCCAACACACACACACACAAACACCACACACAAATACACAACACAAACAAACACCCCCAACACAACACAAACACACACACCATACAACAACAAACCACACCACCCCAACACACAAACACACAACAACACACGTGATGATAAACTAAACTCGCAATTGACCTCCCCCCACGCATCACTCATCGCCATAAAAATCATAATTTATCTACCCGTTTTTTTTTTTTTTTTTTTTTTGTCTGTTTTACACTTTCATATTAATCTGTCACCCTTTCTACCTTTTTCTTCTATATCTATCTCTTCAGTATGATCTGTACATAGTTTTGCGTTTATTGGGGAAATTTCGGGTATTAAATTTCCTGCGATGATATCTCAAACCGTGCTCCTGACGGCCTGGCCTCGCCCTCAGCTCCGGTCCAAAAACCATCAAGGGGGCACTCGAAGATGTCCCAAATCGCCATCTTTGGTTAATACCCTGTCGGAGTCTTGGTGATGTCTTTTTATTTCATGAATCGCTGCCATGTTAATAATAGGGGTCTTTTCTGCCGTTCTGTTTAGTGGTTGCGAAGTTGTTGTTTTTTTTTGTTGTTTTAAAAGATCTTGTTTTCGGATTGTTTGTATTTTTTTAGGGTTTTTTTTATTACTTTTAAAACCAGTCATTCGTTTAAAAAATTATGTCGCTATGTTTTTTTTCACGGGATGTGGAAAACGTAGAGGTGTTATTGAAAAAGAATCATATCAAGAAATTTCTAGGTAGGAAATTGATCACGAATCTGTACTAAACACCTATGGAAGTTTTGGTCGGTTGCATGTTCATTCCTATATACAAAGTGGGTATATTACGTCCATTTTAAAGGAATAAAAATCCCGATTGGTTGTTTCTTTTCAAAAAAAGGGGGGGGGGTAATACATATTTTTCTTTTTATTTTAATATATATTGACTCGAGAAAAAAAAATACAGCGGCACCCCTTGCCGCCAACAACGTGCGGAGAGACCCTGTGAGCTGGAGAGTTTATGCTAGAGAGCGGCGAGGGGTCGTTATACGCCTTTTACCCGATAATTTAGGACGGTTTTAGCCCAAATAACTGGAGATGAGCGGAGAGACCCCCCACTCCTAAGCCCCCTCTCACCCCTCCCCATTCTCCTGCCCTTTTCACACCCTCCACCCTCCCCCCCCCCTTTCCACCCTCTTCCTCCCCCTCCCCCCCCCCCTTCGCCCACCCCCCCCGAGGGGGGTTTTCAGGATGAGATGAAAATGGGGGAGACGGTAGGCCCCCTAGAAAATGGGTATGGAGGGGGGACGGGATGAATGGTACATTAATTTTATTGGGCGACTGGGTTATTAAGAAATATTTTATGACTTTGGTCTCCTTTTTTTATGATGTTACGACAAATATACACCGAGATGACACCATTGGTTCTCACCTGTATGTATGTTTTAGAGGGGGGGAGAGAGAGAGGGGGGGAGAAGGGGGTTATACTATATATATATTTTAATATATATATATATATTATATATATATATATATAATAAATGTTAATATAAAATTATATAAAATATTATATAAAATACATACAAATTATATATATAAAATATATTATTAATAATATATATATATTAATATATATATATAATATATATATTATTATATATATACAACATATATATATATTATTATATATAAAAATATATTATTATAATATATAAAAAAGAGAGAGAGAGGGGAGAGAAGGAGAGAGAGAAGAGAGAGAGAGAAGGGGAGAAGGGGAGAGGAGGAAAAAGACAGAAAAAGAAATTTTTAGAAGTTTCAATTAATATTATATATTATAATATATAAAATATATATGTGTGTGTGGTGTGTGTGGTGTGTGTGGGGTGTTTGTGTGTGTGGGGGTGTGGTGTGTTGGGTGTGTGTGTTGTTGTGGGTCTGTGTTGTGTCTGTGGTTTGTATATATTATATATAATATAATATATATATATTTATTTATATATATATTAAAATATATATATAAATAATATATATTATAAAATTTTAAATATATAATATAAAATATACAGAGAAGAGAGAGAGAGGAGGGGAAGAGAGAGGAGAAAAGGGGAGAGAGAGAGAGAGAGAGGGAGAGAGGAAACAGAGGACATAGGGTTTTTAGAGGTGGTAGATAGATAGATAGACAGATAGACAGAGAGGAGAGAGAGAGAGGAGAGAAAAGAGAGAGGAGATTGTAGAGAGAGAATAGATAAATAGACGGTAGTTTGAGAATGATAGTTTAATATATATATATATAATATATATTAATATATAATATATATATATATATGAGAAGAGAGAGAGAGAGTGAGGAGAGAAGAGAGAGAGAGAGGAGGAGGAGGGGGAGAGAGAAGAGAGAAAAATTTGATAGAGATAGATTGAAAATAGGAGGTGGTAGACAGATAGATAGATAGATAGAGAAAGAGAGGAGAAGATAGAAGATAAATAGATAGACAGACAGATAGATAGTGTGTGTGAGAGAGAGGGAGAGAGAGAGAAGAGAATAAGAGACAGAAACGAGAGAGCTTGTTTTTTCCACTTTTAAATTTAAATCCTCGAGCCATTCCGCCCCCGCGGCTGTGTACCAGTAACAGGGGACTTAAAAAGAAAATAAGCCAAGGCGGGAAGAATAAAGGACTGAAAAAAAAAAAGTCAAGGTATGAATCCGGAATTCATGCACAGCGTTTGTTTTTTACTTCAGGTTACAAAATGGACTGATATAATCCGTAATTTTTAATGGGATAACAAAAATTTGTCTCTGGTCTGGTCATCTGCTTTTTTTTCGAGAGAGAGGATTGACTAGTTCGAGTTGAAGGGCAGGAGTTGGAGGATGGAAATCAACCCAAAAACGCTCTCTGATCGAACCTTTCCTTCCCGAGTCCCGTTGCCTCTTGTGTGATGGGAATAAAACAATCTTTTTTATGATGAAAAACCTCGGAACCCCAGAAATGAAAACTCACCACCCCAATTTTTCAAGGGATATGAAATCATGCCCCTTAATTTTGAGGGAAATTTTTATCTGGGAGAGTTTTTGGGGTAGGCTTACAAAATATTTAAAATCGTGATGTCTCTAAGAAATTTTATAATCTCTGAACCAGAAGCCCCAATTTCCCCGAGTGTATTCACAGACTGCCAACACAGACCGGCCCGCAGTGATAATGCGCAAGTATTTCAGTTGCCAAAGGAGGGGTTTTTTGGGTTTTTAAAAAACGAGCCAGAATTTCAAATAAAGAGTAAACCCAAGCCTTTTACTGGAGGATTTCCTGTTGTTTAAAGGAAGAGTAGTCTCTTTACAATAGGTACAAAATCCCCTTGAAAACAAAAAGATTATTGATAAGTGATTAAAAAAGTTTTCCCCCTAAACATATTCTGTTTAAAACCCCTCCCCTCAAACAAATGTCTTCTTTTCTAGATAAGCCCGTGTTAAAAAACCAAATTTAAAATAAATATCCTTAGCAGATCAAATAAAAATTGTGGTCCCGAGGCTGTAGACTAATTATTAAATTGTACTCCAAAATTTTCGAGGATAAAATGAATCAGAGGATTAAATAAACTACGATATATGCTAAGCACTCCGGCAAAAAAAAAAAAAGCGAAGCCTTTTAAAGAATTTAAAACCAAATATTTCACAATAAAACAATTTTTCCCCAATCAATGTTTAAAAAGGGGGTTGTTTTAAAGAGGATTACACCAAACCGTGGGTATGAATAGGATATTGAAAAAACACCAATAAGTTTTTTTTGAAAAAACAACCGTAAATCAAACTGAGGGTTTTTTCAGGGTTTACATTAAACAAAGGAATTGATGAATGTAAATGAAAATTAAGTCAACAACTAGACGTCGAACGGTTAGCAAAGTTTTTTTTATTAAAAAGATATAAGTAACTTTAAATTGGAAAAATCCCCGGGGGCGAAAAATTTCAACTCACGAAAATTTTTACACGTAGTCAAATACTTCAAAAAATATTTCATGAGGGATATAAGTTTTATACAAAGAAGTTAGATAGACAGTTTACTTTAGATGATCCATCGTCTTGGTCAATATCTAAACTCCTTTTTAAGCGTCATTTTAAAAGTGATGTAAACAGTCACTTGTGCCTTTTCATTATTCAGCGAAAATTTTAAATAAGATATACTTAAAAAGATTTTTCTAACAAATCACATATCAAAAACATACAAATAGAAACAACGTTAATTTTAAACCAAAGGGAAAAAGGTAGTAGAACAAGTGAGCCCCAAAATATTGAAAAAGTAAATAACCAATCGGGGGGTTTTGTGTTTATAATATATATATATATATATATATATATATAATTTTAATATATAAAATATATATATAATTAGTATATAAATATATATATAATATTAAAAATATATATACATATATATAATATATATATTATATATATATATTTATATTTTATATAATATATATATAAAAATATATATTATATATATATATATTAATATATAAAATATATTATATAAATATATTATATATATATATATATAAAAACAAGCAGGCAGGGGGGAGGCAGGCAGGTAGGTAGGTGGAGATAGAGATAAATAAATAGATAGATAGATGGGTGGTAGGCGGTAGGAGGTAGGTATATAGGTAGATAGATAGATAGGCAGAGGGGGAGAAGAAAAACAGACAGACAGGCAAGCAGGCAGGCAGGCAGGCAGACAGACAGCAGACAGCAGACAGGAAAAACAGACAGACAGATGGGTTTTTAATCCCCCTAATTATGCAAGCCATAGATGCTATACACTTTAGTTTTAACACCAAAAATTAAATTTAAAGCCCCAAAAAACGATTCAAAAAAACCCGGATGGATTTTTCAATGTCAGGTTAAAGGGAGAATCAACCAGTTCTCAAAAACAAAAAAAGGGTTACTTCTTCGATATGTTTATATATCAGATCATTTTTGGCTAAACCGAAATGCAGCGATCGCCAAAAAGAGCAGCCCAGAGTGAGATGCTGTATAAAGGGAATCAAACCCGTCTTTATTTTTTGTCTCTTCTTTTTTTTTTTAAAGTATTACTTGTTTTATTTTACTTTATCTTTGTATTTTTTTTCTTATCTTTTTTTTTTTTTTTTTTTTTTTCTTTTATGAAGGGGGTTTTGAGCGCTGGCAAGATAACATTCCCTTTTCCAGTCCTTTGACTCAGAGGAATTTTGGGCTGTGAGATAATCGGGGACCCCATATGTTCATTTTCCAAAACTGTGCTCTGTTTTGATATAGGGACGAACCAGTGATGAATATTTTTCGGTGTCAATTTTACTTTTAACACATACTCTATAAATACCATTAAAAATAGTTGATAATGTAATGTGCCCACCGCAATGCACCCCACATTATTGTTCTTCAGAAGATATAAGTCTAAAACCCCCCATTCAAAAAGTATTTTCGTTTTTACACAATAAATTGTAACCTCGTCCATCGTCTCATACGATTCGATTAATCCAATAAGCTAGCTAACAATGAGTCTGGGAATGACACTTTTTTTTTTCATTTTTCTTTTCTTTTTCTTTTTTACAGACACAAAGGACAATATACAAAACCCCACAAGGGGCTGTGGAGCCCCTTAGACACACAAATGTACATACCCCGTCGGGGGTATACATACAAAGCCCACAGATCGCGGCACACACTCTAATTCACAAAAACCACGCGCGCGCGACGGAGAGAGGGGAGAAGAGAGAGAGGAAAGAGAGAGAGAGAGGAGGAAAGAGAGAGGGGAGAGGAGAGAGAGGAGAAGAGAGAGAGAAGAGAGAGAGAGGAGGAGAGGGGAGGAGAGAGAGAGAGAGAGAAAAGAGAGAGGGAGAGAGAGAGAGGAGAGAGGGGGGGGAAGGGGGGAGAGAAAGGGGGAGGGATAAAAACAAACACCAACACACCCCACACACACACACAAACACACACAATATATTTACATATATATATATATATATATTAAAATTATAATATATAAAAATATTAATATATATATTGGTGTGTGTGTGTGTGTGTTGTAGAGAGAGAGAGAGAGAGATGAGAGAAGAGAGAGAGAGAGAGAGAGAGAGAGAGAGGAGAGAGAGGGGAAGGGGAGAGGAGAGAGAGAGAGAGAGGAGGAAGAGGAGAGAGAGCGAAGGAGTGAGAGAAAGAGAGAGAGAGAGAGAGAGAGAGAATTTTCAGCACGCCCCAAACAATACCCACAGCCAAAAAGCGCCCAAACACCCGACCCACGGCTATCAAACCATACGAGTACATATAAAACCCCCACAGCTCCGAAACGCCCCACAACAACATTTCCCAAGGGGAAGTAAATCTTGCAGTCTAAAGATAAAAGGGAAAATTTCTTTGGCCTTGTTCCGAGAGAAAACGAGGCGAGCGAATTCAAATCGCGTTTCAAATTCCAAGTTGGAATTTCTGAAATCCTTTGGCGGTTCTGGTGAGTGATTGAAGTCACGCGGCCGAATTAGCCTCGTTTTCGGGAGAAACCTTGAATCGAGTGCAGAACGATTGCAGTCGGGACTCGATGGAAAAGGCTAACCCAGGGTGAAGAGCCTCTTAGCCCCCCCTTGGAAGTGGATAAATCGTTTTTCCGGGTTATCAAAACGGATTTTTTTCCCCCCTAGTGCAGAAGGAGGTTGGTATGACGGGGTCCCTGCCTCTCGTGTGCAAAGACAAGATGGGTTGCGTGAGTATCAAAATGGGAATATACAGAATATATATATATATTTTTTTAAATATATTATATATTATTATTATATATATATATATATAAGTTTTAGTATGTATACATTTTTATACATATGTAGGTGTGTATATATACTACTACTTATATATTAATATATATATATATATATATAATATATATATTATATAATATATATATACATATATATATGTAATATATATATCTATTTTATAATTATATTAATTTTATAAAATTTTATATATATATGTATTTATACATATTTTATACAAAGTGTGTAGGGATTTATTAAAAAATTTTATATTAAAAATATATATTTTTATATATATATATATATGTGTGTGGGTGTGTGGTGTTTGTGTGTGGTGTGTGTGTGTGTGGTGTGTGTGTGTGTGTGTGTGTGTGTGGGGGGTGGGGTTGTATATATTATATATATATTAATTAAAATAATATTAATAATTATATAAAATATTATAATTATATATATAGTAACATATTAATATATATATTATATATTATATAAATATTATAATATTTATAATCTGTGTGTGTGTGTGTGGTGTGTTGTGGTCGTGTGTGTGTGTTGTGACAAGTGTCTATATTAATATGTATATATATATAATAATAATATATAAAATATTATAATATAAAATAGGGTAGATAGATAGATAGAAATAGAAGTAGTAGATAGTAGTAGATAGATAGATAGAAGATAGGGAGATATAGTATATGTATATATAAATAGTATATACTATTATGCATTTAATAATATATATATATAGTGTGTGGTTGTGGTTGTGTGTGTTGGTGTTTTTTGTTTTTGGTTTTTTTGGTGTGTGTTGTGGGTTTTTGTGTGTTGTGTGTGGTGTGTGTGTATATTATATATTTTATATATAATTTTTATAAATTTTAATAATATTATATATATATAATTATATATACATGTATAATACATTTATATATGCAATATTGTAAAAATGTATATATTATATATATATATATATATAATTTTATATATATAATATATTATATAATATATAATATATAATATATACACGTGTGTGTATATGTGTGTGTGATAATATATTTTAAAATATAAATTATTATATATATAGTGTGTGTGTGGTGGTGTGGGGTGTGTTGGGGGGTGTGTGTGGGGGGTGTGTGTGTGTGTGTGGTGTTGTGTGTGTTGTGGTTTTGGGGTGTCTTGGGTTTTGTGTGTTGTGTGGTGTGTGTGTGTATGTGTGTTTTTTTTTCCCTTTTTAAAAGGTTTAAAACGCATAGATAACCCAAAGATGGTTCCCTGAGGAAAGATCTGATATAAAGGCCCGCGGCGTTTAATTTGTGTGTTATATACATTTGGTGTTAACTTTTTACGGCCCAGCCCCTATTAGGGGTCTCTTTTTCCCAAAATTTTCCCCATGTGTCGTTAACAGAAATTTTTTAAAACCCAAAATTTGGTCATATAAAAGGCCCGGACGGGGGGGGGAAATTTTCCAAACCATTTAGTTATTTTATGAAATTTTATTTTATTTGCCTTATTCATAGTTCCACTCAGCCGCAACTGTTACAAATTTTTTCCTCCCGTGGCTCCCCGGGGGAAGGGGTTCTGCCGAGACTAAAAGGGCATTTCCTGAGAATTGAGATGAACTTGTTTGAATGCTCATTCACTTTTCTTATTAATGAGATTCGTAGGAAATAGATACTTTAGGTGTGCTTGAGTTTTATAAATATATATATATAATATAATAATATATAAATTTTTTATATAATAATATAAATATAATACACATACACACACACCACAACCCCACACACACACACACACACACACACCACACACCCACACACACACCACACACAACACACATATTTTATATATATATTTATTATATTATATATATATATATTATATATATATTTATATACAACATACCATTGGTGCGTGATACACACACCGCACACGCCACACAACACTACACCAAAACCACAACACACACACCCCAAAACACACACACAACCCAAAAACACACACCCCCCACACACACCACACATTTAAATAATATTATATATATATATTATATATATATATATATATTTTAATTGTATATATATATATAGTATAATTTTTTATAATATAATTAATAAAATTTTAAAATATATATATGGTGTGTGTGGTTGTGTGGCACACACACACCCCACACACACACACACACCAAAAACACACAACACCACTCACACACACACACCACACCACACACACACAACACACCCACACACCACACCCCAACACCACACAAATATATATTATATTTTAAAATTTTATATATATAATATAATTATACATCTTAATATATATATAAATATATATAATAAAATATACATAATATATATAAAATTTTTAAAATATATATAATATAATATATATATATTATATATATACATCTAAAATTATATATATATATAATATTATATATAAATATTATATATATATATTATATATTATATAATTATATATATATATAATATATATAAATATATATATATTTTAATATAGTGGTGTGTTTTTGGGTGTGTGTTGTGGTGTTGTGTTTTGGTGGTTGTGTGTGTGTGTGTGTGGTGTTGTTTATCCTATATGTATATAAAATTATGTATATCTATATACCATAATGCATATATATGTACATATATAAATATATATAATGAATAATATATATATATAATATATATATAAAATATATATATAATATATATATCACTTATAAGGGTATGCATAATAAAAAAAGAAAGAGAGAATAATATATATTATAATTAGTATAAATATATTTTAATATAATAATATAATATATATGTTTTTAAAAAAATTAATATATATAATATATATATATAATTTTAATATAATATATATAAAATATGTTTTGTATAATATGATTATTATATATATAAAATAAATATATAATATATATATATTAATATATGATGTAACTAGCAGTATGATAATATAATTTAAAATAAGTAAATATATAAATATAAAAATTATATATATATACAAAAATATATATATTAATATATATATATATAGTGTGTGTGTGTGTGTGTGTGTGGGGTTTGTGTGGTGTGTGGGTGTGTATGTGTGTGCAACCACACACACACACAACAACACACCACCACACACACACACACTCACACCACACACCACACCCAACACACCACACACACACACCCACACACCACACATATATGTATATAATATTATATATATTATATTATAATATATATATAATCTATATATATTATATATATTAAAATAATATATATTATATATACATATTATTATACATATATATTATTTTATATATATATATATATAATATATATATTATAATAAAATTATATTTTAAAGATATATAAAATAATAGATAGAATATATATATAATAAAAATA
>NC_051390.1:36638569-36643569 GCF_015228065.2 Penaeus monodon
CTCCCTCTCTGTCTGTCTGTCTCCCTCTCTGTCTGTCTGTCTCCCTCTCTGTCTGTCTGTCTCCCTCTCTGTCTGTCTGTTCCCTCTCTGTCTGTCTGTCTCCCTCTCTGTCTGTCTGTCTGCCTCTCTGTCTTTCTGTCTCCCTCTGCTGTCTGTCTCCCTCTCTTCTGTCTGTCTCCTCTCTGTCGTCGTTCCCTCTCGTCTGTCTGTCCTCTCTCTGTCTGTCTGTCTGCCTCTCTGTCTGTCTGTCTCCCTCTCTGTCTGTCTGTCTCGCTCTCTGTCTGTCTGTCGCCCTCTCTGTCTTTGTCTCCTCTGTCTGTTGTCTCCCTCTCTGTCTGTCTGTCTCCCTCTCTGTCTGTCTGTCTCCCTCTCTGTCTGTCTGTCTCCCTCTCTGTCTGTCTGTCTGCCTCTCTGTCTGTCTGTCTCCCTCTCTGTCTGTCTGTCTCCCTCTCTGTCTTCTGTCTCCCTCTCTGTCTGTCTGTCTCCCTCTCTGTCTGTCTGTCTCCCTCTCTGTCTGTCTGTCTCCCTCTCTGTCTGTCTGTCTCCCTCTCTGTCTGTCTGTCTCTCTCTCTGTCTGTCTGTCTGCCTCTCTGTCTGTCTGTCTCCCTCTCTGTCTGTCTGTCTCTCTCTTTGTCTGTCTGTCTCCCTCTCTGTCTGTCTGTCTCCCTCTCTGTCTGTCTGTCTCCCTCTCTGTTTATCTGTATGTCTTTATCTGTATGTCTTTATCTGTATGTGTTTGTTTGTGTGTTTGCTTGTGTGTTTGTGTGTGTGTTTGTGTGTGTGTGTGTGTGTGTGCATTTGTGTGTGTGTGTGTGTGTGTGTGTGTGTGTGTGTGTGTGTGTGTGTATGTCTGCACGATAAAAGACAAATTCGAGGCGAGCGAGCGTGAGTACGTTCGTCTCCCTCTCTGTCTGTCTGTCTCGCTCTCTGTCTGTCTGTCTCCCTCTCTGTCTGTCTGTCTCCCTCTCTGTCTGTCTGTTCTCTCTGTCTGTCTGTCTCCCTCTCTGTCTGTCTGTCCCCCTCTCTGTCTGTCTGTCTCCCTCTCTGTCTGTCTGTCTCCCTCTCTGTCTGTCTGTCTCCCTCTCTGTCTGTCTGTCTCCCTCTCTGTCTCTCTGTCTCCCTCTCTGTCTGTCTGTCTCCCTCTCTGTCTGTCTGTCTCCCTCTCTGTCTGTCTGTCTCCATCTCTGTCTGTCTGTCTCCCTCTCTGTCTGTCTGTCTCTCTCTCTGTCTGTCTGTCTCCCTCTCTGTGTGTCTGTCTCGCTCTCTGTCTGTCTGTCTCGCTCTCTGTCTGTCTGTCTCCCTCTCTGTCTGTCTGTCTCCCTCTCTGTCTGTCTGTCTCCCTCTCTGTTTATCTGTATGTCTTTATCTGTATGTCTTTATCTGTATGTGTTTGTTTGTGTGTTTGCTTGTGTGTTTGTGTGTGTGTTTGTGTGTGTGTGTGTGTGTGTGCATTTGTGTGTGTGTGTGTGTGTGTGTGTGTGTGTGTGTGTGTGTGTATGTCTGCACGATAAAAGACAAATTCGAGGCGAGCGAGCGTGAGTACGTTCGTGTCTCCGCCGCCGTGAGTAATATCTCAACTCCTCGTAACAATGTTTATCTATTGTTATATTTTTCTCAGGGGATACTCCCCTACTGACGTGCGTAATGTAGTTCATTCTTCAAAACACGAGAAATTGGTAGAATATTTTTTATATGATAATAAAGTTGGTACAAGGGCGGGGGGGGGATGAAAGTCTGCCAGTGGCATGTGCTCATATTTCAAAATTCATTGGTGTATTTCCATAATTTTGACGCTATTTAATATTCAGTCCACGAATTTTCCGCACCGGAAGGGGGAAGAAGGGTGGGGGGGGGGGGAGACAATATTTGGTAAATCTGTTATCTAGCGAGTTTTAAATCTAGTCTTCAAAATCCCACTTGAAGAGAAACACAAATATGATGAAAGCCGATAACGTTACCAAAAAGGAGTCACAGTGGCCAACAGTTAATCAGTTCTGTATAATTTTACTTAAATTTAATCATTAGCATTGAAAAGAAATTTCCCCAAAAACTTTATTTAACTCCCAATTTTTGGGTGAGTTTCCCCTTTGTTTTCACGCCAGCGTCAAGGAGTGCCCCGCGGCACTGATTGCTTATTTATTCAATTTACATTCAATAACGCGTCAATCACAACCTATTTGCTGCCCGGTAACTACTCGAATATTTTTGGGCCGCCCGCTTATTTTTTCCCAAATTCCCCAGGAAACCCCAGAGCATACCCAAAAAGGGGGCCCTTTGTTTAGAGTTTCGACTTTCCCCCCCCACCCCCCCCCGGCCCCCCGCCATCTACCTACCCCCTCACCTCCTTCATCCCTCTCCTCCCTTTCTTCTTTTCCCCTTTTTCTTTCCCCCCTCCCCCTCTCCTCGCCTCCCTTCCCCCCTTTTGGGGGGTTGTCAAAATCACTTTTCTATCCCCCTCCCTTCCATCAGTTTCCCTTTCCCTCCTCTCGTCTCTCCTCCCCTCCCTCTATCATCCGCTTTTCTCTGCCCCTTCTTCTTCCCTTTTATTCCTTGTTCTTTGCCCTCCCTCCTTTTCCCCCTTTTTCCCCTTCCCCCCCGTCTTTCGCCCCCCTTCCATTTAAACCCCCCCCTCTTTCCCCCCCTTTTCCCCCTTGGGCCCCCCTCTCTTCGTCTTTTTTCCCCCCATTCCATCAACCCCCTCCCCCCTTCCCTTCCTCCCTCCCCTTCCCTTTTTCCCCTCGTTTCATTAAACCCCCCCCCTTTTTTTTCCCCCCCCCCCCCCCCCCCCCGGGTTTCGCACAACCCCCTTCCCCCAAAACCCGATTAAAATGTTTATTTTTGGGAAATTTTTTAAAACCCACGGTTTTTTAAAGGGGTATTTTTTGGGGGAATTTTCCAAAAAAGGAAATGTCAGCTTTTGAAAACTCGAAATAGAGATGAATGCGCTCTTTTCTTTGTCCCTAGGGAAACACTGGGGTTTGTGTTTTTTCAGTTGGGGATTTATCCTTTTCACTTTGACTTGATTTTTTTAATATGAGGTGTTCGTGGCATTTCCCATCGGACCCCGTGTGAGACCTGTGTAAAAAAAACATTCACACAACCCCCAACACACACACACCCAAAAACACACACACACACTAACACACACACCACAACACACTTTATTAAAACTATATATAAATATATATATATAAAAATAAATATAATTTTGTTATATTATATACATTATTATTAAAAATATATATATATTATATATATATATATTATTATATATATATATATCTATTATTATAAATAATATATGTAAAATATAAACATTTTCCATTAAGATTTTTAAAATATATCTATATATATATATTTTAATTTTATTATTTTAATTTAAAATATATCTATTATATATTTATATATTATATAATTATAATATACCAAATTAATATAATATATAAAATATTTTTATTTTATAATATATAATAATATTTTAAGATATATTATTAAAATATGTAATATATTATTATTTTGTAATAATTTATATATGTAAAATATATTTATATATTTAAAAATATATAAAATTTTATATATAAAATTATTTTAAAAGGCATTATTATATACATATATATGGTATGTATATATATATTTTTAATATTTTATATATATTTTATATATATATATATTTTATATATGTTTATATATTGTACCACACACACACACACACACCCACACAAACAACCCCCAGACCCCACACACACACACACCACACAAACACATATTTTTATATATATATATATTTTTACAGATATATATATTATATATATATTATATTATATATATATATAATATATATATACAATTTTTGGGTGTGTGGTGTTTGGTTACATATCATACATATATAGTGTGTATATATATATATTATATAATATAAAATATATAAATAATATATATAATATATTAATAAAATTTTATATAAACATATGTTTAATAGTGGATACACACACACACCACACACAAACACACACACACACACACACACACCCCCAGATAGATATCTATAAAAACACACACACACACACACACACACACACAACACCACATATATTTTATATATATATATATAATATATAATATATTATATATATATAATTTAAAAATTTGTGGTGTTTTTGTGTGTGTGGGTGTACATTAAAATACATTTATATATGTATTTTATATTAATATTTATATATAAAATATATATATATTTAAAATTTTATATTTTAAAATATATATATTATTAATATTTTAAAATATAATATATATATATATGAAAATGTATATTTAATAATAATATATATATATTTAAATTAAAATATTTATATATAATATATATATATTAAATATGTAGATGGATATATTATATGTATAAAATATTTTTAAATTATAAGTATAATATATGTAGGGAAAATAAAATAAATAATAGATTAATATAAATAAAAATATAAATATAAGAAAATATAAGTATAAAATAAAATAAAAATATATATTATAAATTTATACTATTATATAAATATAATATTTTATTATATATATATATATAAAATATATATATATAAAATGTATAATATACATATAATATATATAATATATAATATATAATATAATAATGAAAATATATACCATTTTCATTGATTTTATTTTATATATATATTTTAAAATATTATATATATTATATATTATATATATATATTTTTACATATATATATTTTACATATATATTATATATAATATATTATATATAAAAATATAATATATATATATAATATAATGTATTTTTTTATTATATTATTATATGTATATATTTAAGTATGTTTTAAAATATTTTATAGTTTTCAATTAAATATTAAAATTAATTATATATATATTATTTAGAAAATATAATTTTATAAAATTTTAAGGGTTTATAAAGTGTTTACACACACCAAAACACACACACACCCAACCCACACACACACACCACCAACACAAAA
>NC_051390.1:36648569-36651069 GCF_015228065.2 Penaeus monodon
CCTGTCTCTATTTCTTCTTTTATTTCGCTTCTTCCTCTTCCAATCGCCAGGCTTTCATATTTTTTCTTTCTATTCAATGCTTTAATTTTCTTCTTCTGCTTCTCTTCCTTGCTCCTTCTCTTCCCCCTCTGATCCTCCTCCCTCTCCTTTCTTCCTCCCTCCTTCCTCTCCTCTTCTTGCTTTCCCTCCGCCTTATCCTCTCTTTCCCTCTCTCATTCTCACAACTCTCCCTCCCCTCCTTTCTCGCCTGCTCTCCCTTCCTCCATCCTTCCAATCAATCCATTTCCCCTTTACGAGCACTTCCCTCTTTTCCTCTCTCTTTCCCTTCCCTCCGTTCCTCCATCCTCACTCCTCCTCTCTTCTACGTCCACGAACTCATACTCATTTCCCTCTTTTCCTTCCCTCCTTCTTTCTCATCCTCTTCCCATCCTCGAGCTCCACCCTTCCCTCGTTCCCTCCCCTCTTTAACTTCCTCTTCTCCTATCCCTCTCTCCTTCCTCCTTCTCTTCCTTCCATTCTTCCCCGAACTCTCCTTCCTCTATTCCTCCCCCATTCCCCACCTCTTCCACGAACTCTCTCCTCTCTTCTCCTCTTACGTCATCTTTCTCCCTCCTTCCCTTCCTCCCCCACATCGAGCTCTCCCTCTCTCCTTCTCTCCCTTAGTGATTTCCCTTAATGACGACGCATCTCCCTCCCTCCCCCCACCATCCCCCCCACCCCGCACTCATTTCGAAAACCCGTTAATAAGGCTGAGATATTAACCCGAAATATTAAGTCGTGTTGAAGATACTGATTCACGACTTTCCATCAGACAGGAGAGTCCCTTGAGTCATATGAGATATTAATTCCTTTCTTCATAAGAGGGACGTTATATGAATGAAATATATTATGAAAAAAGATAGAAAAAAAAGAATGAAGAGGGGGAAAAATAAAGGAAAATACAATTCAGTGGGAAAAAATACACGAAAAAATCTTATTTGATCTTTTTTTATAGGGAGGTTCACCCATTTATTTATTATGATCCCTTTTTCCTGCTCTGCGGTGCCTTATCCCATTTCCCATTAGCCTTTTTTGAGGTATTTTGACCAGATGATGTTCATGTTATGACGTAAATGATTGGATTTATGATATATGTGGTCATGAAATCAGGCTGTAACATACTAAATATCCATGGTGCTACCTCTCTCTCTCTCTCTCTCTCTCTCTCTCTCTCTCTCTCTCTCTCCTCTCTCTCTCTCTCTCTCTCTCTCTCTCTCTCTCTATATATATATATATATATATATATATATATATATATTGCATGTATATATATATACATATATATATATATAATATATATATATATATATATAGATATATATATATATAATATACATATATATATATATATACATATATATATATATATATATATATATATATATATATATATATATATATATATATATAAAATACACACGCACACACACACACACACACACACACACACACACACACACACACACACACACACACACACACACACACACACACACACACACACACACACATATATATATATATATATATATATATATATATATATATATATATATATATATATATATATACACACATACACATATATATGTGTGTGTGTGTGTGTGTGTGTGTATCAATATGTGTATATACACACACGCATACACCCCATCCTCTCTCCCTTCCGTCATCCTACCATCCCTCTCTACCCTTTCTCCCCCACCCCATTCTTCCATTCACTACCCCTGTCTCCCCCACCCCCCTTTCCATTCAACCCCCCTCCCCCCCTCCCCCCCTCCGTAACACATCCATTGATATCCCGGCGTCAGTCCCATCGCCTCTCCCTCCCCCCCCCTCCCCCTCCTCCCTCGAGCTCAATATAATCAATAACATTATGTGCAATTTGGTCGGAACCTTTAACGAGGTTTGTGGCGCGTAGTGAGTTCGTAAGTACTAATCGCCAGTCGCTTTTTTAATGTTATTATGGATTTAAAAAAAAAAAGGTACGTGACGCCGGTGAAATGAGGGGGAAGTAGGTATTAAAAGAGGGAAAAGGGTAGGGGTTATTATTCACCCTCAGATATTTACTGAACCTTGGCGAATTCTCGTAACACACACACATTCAAGGGCATGAAATCCCCTTAACAACTAGCTATCACCCCCCCCCCCCACCGCTTACTCCCCTCTTGAACCCTCTCCACCTCTATTTAAACCCCCTTTCCCCCTCCCCATTCCCCTCTTGAGGCTTCCCCACCTCCTCTTTCCCTCCCCTTCACTCCAAGCCGATGTCTCCCTCCCTCCCCCTCCCTCCCTTCTCCTTTTTTTCCACCTTTCTTCTGATAAAAAAGAAAGTTTAATTCTTTTCTTTTCATTCCTTCCTCTTTTTTTTCATTCGAGTCTTGATATATATAGTTATTTTTACTTCCTAGACCATGACGAACCCCGGTGGATGGTGGCCCCTTTCCTGTCGTACTTGGGAGCT
>NC_051390.1:36752999-36755499 GCF_015228065.2 Penaeus monodon
ATTATTATTATCTTCTTATCATAACCTTTATCAGAATTTCATCATGAATATCATCACTACAGCTGCTACTGAAATTGCTAGCATTAGGATAATTATTATAACCACTATTTTTGTTGTAGTTGTTGTCTTTATTGCTGCAGTGATAATTATTGCCAACATTAATATCATATTCAATATCAGTACAATAATCAGTCTCATATTAATACAGTGCATAGCGATAGTAAAGGCAATGGTAGTAACGATGATGTTGGTATTTAGAATAACATAACAGCAGTGTTATAATAAGTAATATTACTGGTAGTAACACTATTGCTAGTAGTACTGTAAGAAATAACACAAACGTATATTCCCAAAGAAAGTAACAGTAAAGCAGAATAAGAAATGCCTTGAAAATACAAAATAGCAGATGAACACAATGGTACAGCTTGCTAGGCATAAACAATGTTGTGTCGGTGTACATACGCCTTCCATTAACACACCGGGTTAAGTCAACCAACAAAACAACCGTATCTGGTAGTGTAAAAGATATCCTGATACAGCAAGACATTGTTCCCGCTGGAAATTACTACTACGTTTCAACAATATTCACCTGCGGGGTATCAAGAAAGTTTTTTTTTGTCTTTTCCTCCTTGTACCATAGCATATTTTGATGGACCAGGAAATGTTAGAGTCTGTACTTGTTTGTGTTCTAAGTTGAGCACAGGTAACTCTTTAATATCTCCTTTATTATTGTGATTTATTTCATCTTTATTGGCATTGCTTTGACTGTTTATGTTCTCTGTTTCAAGTAGTTTTCTGGTTCAGTATCACTGTTATTGATACTGTAGTCTGGGATTTTTATTGGTCTTTGTTTTTAGGTGGGTCTGGGGTAAAGAGAACATGGCGAAACGTGACCTGGTTAGTTCAAGAACGCGTGCCTTTTAGGTAGGAAACCATAGTACACGCTAAAAGGTAAGGGTGGTAATAGTGTCCATTATAGTTTTTTTCATATGGATATTGCTGTTTTGATTTACTTTTATTACAGTCTGGAAAGGAAAAAAGAGTAACTCGTGTACCTATAAAGGGGTATACTAAGAAGTTCACACAAATCGTTTATTCGTTGTATAGCAAGAGTAAAATAATTTCGTTCTAATGAAAATGATAACTAGCAAAGTATTGTAGGGAACTTCATCATGCTATTTACTGTTATAAGTATGAATATTATAGATAATTTATAAAGGCAATAAAGCAAAGGGCAGATACACAATGCGTCTTTTATAGGTTAGCATTAACGTGTGTATAATAAAGACACGGTTGTATGCTTTAAGATACTGTGAGTGTGGAAATCATTTCCAACTTTGTTGTGCGTAGTAAGCACCATGTTTAAATAACACGGAACCAAAATGGAGACACTGATACCAACACTCCCGGTGTGTCTTAAGCAGGGTTGCTAACTTGTATTGTTTGCTGTTGCTTTTGCGAATGTTCTCCTTGGCAAAAAAAAAGAAAAGAAAATGCGAATTAACGAATATATAGCATAGTTTCTTTAAGCATATGCCTGTTGGACCAAAATACAAATTGGTCTGTTGAAGCAACGAGTGTATTATCTCTATTATTCATGATGACATGCACAAGGACATCCTGTGTGAATTCCAGCAACGATTCTGTTGCAGCACATTTTTACCTTTTAGCTGCATAGAACAACAATATACAATCCGTATCTCACGCCCCCTCTGAGATTCATTCCTGATATTTCTGTATAAGATATATACAATGAACTAAATTAAAACTTTAATTTTATCGCCTCTCCAAGGAAATGAAGGAAATATGAATATAAATCATGCTCAAGAGCTTTTTAAGTATAGTTTTCCACAAAGAACTACCACCGCTCGGCTGAACCTATTACAACGAGGATGGCTTTAAAGCATATCTATTATATCATTATGAGGATAAGTAATTATGAGTGGAATCTTTGTGTCAGCATTAGCAACAGGGCGAGTGACAAATGCATGGAATATTAAGTTTGGAGGAGAGAAATTTGTTGATAAAGCAAAGAAGCATGAATGAAAGTAATAAGAGCTATCTGTGGAGTTTTCATTGAATTGTGAGGACTTTTATGAAGGCATCACGTAATCGCATCTTTTCTTAATGACAGGAAATACAAATTGCATTACCGTTACTGCAGTACACGGCGACATATTTCATAATAATGAGAACAAAAGAAAGAAGACGAGAAGAAAGGATTTTTAAAAAATGAAGGAAGCCTAAAAAAATATTTCAGTTCCACAGATGTAGATTTTTTTTTCGCCGAGGAAAAATAAATGGTTGTGAGTTGTACCATCCTCGTTTATGTCCTTTATGAGCGAAATGGACAATCCCACTTATTCGAATTCTCACTTGATCTGGGAATTTCGACTTTGGAAGTTTCTTTATTTGACTTTACGACTCCGGGAACGAGACTTTTTTTCCCCCAGAGATCTTTCTCCTTTCACCGATTTTTGACAACTACGAACTTTAATAT
>NC_051390.1:36790499-36800499 GCF_015228065.2 Penaeus monodon
ATGTGTGTGTGTGTCTGTTTGTGTGTGTGTGTGGGTGTGTGGGTATCTGTTGTGTGTGTGTGTGTGTGTGTGTGTGTGTGTGTGTGTGTGTGTGTGTGTGTGTGTGTGTGTGTGTGTGTGTGTGCGCACTCATATATGTATATATATCTGCCTCTTCCCTCCTCACCTCACTTTCTCACCTCCTCGCTCTTCCTCCCCGTCTTTCTGCTTGTCTATCTAAGTCTTCGTCTATTAATATATATGTCTCCTCCCCACTGGCTTTTTCTCTCTCTTCCTCTCTCTCTTTTCTGTGATTAGATCTTGCCATCATTAGCTTTTTTATTCTCTCTCTTGGACCACCTCCCTTCCTTGCCTCCTTCTGCGGCAACCTTCTGTTTGCCTCGATTTTTTTTTTGCCGTGAGATGTATGCGGTACCTTTCCACTGCCATACAATGCGCTCCCTGCATCCCCTCTCTCTCTCTCTCTCTCTCTCTCTCTCTCTCTCTCTCTCTCTCTCTCTCTCTCTCTATCTATCTATCTATCTATCTATCTATCTATCTCTCTCTCTCTCTCTCTCTCTCTCTCTCTCTCTCTCTCTCTCTCTCTCTCTCTCTCCCTCTCTTCATCTATCTATCTATCTATCTATCTATTTATCTCTCTCTCTCTCTCTCTCTCTCTCTCTCTCTCTCTCTCTCTCTCTCTCTCTCTCTCTCTCTCTCTCTCTCTCTCTCTCTCTCTCTCTCTCTCCTCTCTCTCTCTCTCTCTCTCTCTCGTCTCTCTCTCTCTCTCTCCTCTCTCTCTCTCTCTCTCTCCTCTCTCTCTCTCTCTATATATATATATATATATATATATATATATATATATATATATATATATATATATTTATATATATATGTATATATATACGTTTATGTGTGTGTGTGTGTGTGTGTGTGTGTGTGTGTGTGTGTGTGTGTGTGTGTGAACCTACCGGCCTACCTATCAACCTCTCCTTTTTTCTTGCGTGTGTGTTCGACGCAACCTACCCGACCTTGCCTTTATTCCAAAGGTGTCGGCTGTGTCACTAGAGGTGACAATGGCTTGTCTTTATACCTTTACTTTAATTTCCTTTTTTTGAGATGTGACCGCTCCCAAATTACGACTACTTTTCCATTTTCTCTTATGTGCTCTCACATTTGTAAAGATTTATACAAGAAAAATGGAAAAATATATATCTTTTCCATTGCGCACACCCTGGTCGTGGCGATAAACACTATTTTTCTTCTTCTAAAGAACTTTTATTTTTTTCTTGTTGGTTGTCTTCAGTATAGTACATATCCTTTTTCTTTTCGTCGAGTCATTCTGAAAGGTTTCTCTTAACTGCATAACTTCTTCAGTTCTACTTGTCTTTCACTACCTGATGTATTCATCCCCCGCCACCTCCCATTTCTCACTCTCTTCCATCCCCTTCCCCGTCCCCATGAAGAGTCACCTCCTTTTCCCAATATTCTGAACCCACTACACCCCCCTACACTTCTCCCTATTCACTATACCTTCAAATTCATGTATAGTCATCCCATGACATGGTTTTCTATCGCCATTTTTTTTTATCTCCTCAATCTCCACGTACTTTTCTCTCCCTATTCTCCTCACCCACTAATATTTACCATCTCCACCTGCATGCGTAGTCACCCCTTCTTGTCTCCTTTTCCAGTACCCATATCCGTGCCTCCCCCAACCCTTTACCACTCGAATCCCCACGCGTTTTCTTTCCCCTATTCTACCTACCCATCCATCCACCCACACCCACCCATCCACCTACACCCACCCATCCACCCACACCCACCCATCCACCCACCTCCCCTGATTCGCCCAATCCCCGTCTCCCCTCACCCCTATCCCACCTTCAGGAGTAGTCACCCCACATTCCCTCCTTCCCAGGTAGTTGCCCGATCTCCCTCCTCCCCAGGTGGGCGTCACAAACTCCCCGGCCAACATCCACTGGAGTAACGCGTGGCCATGACCCGGTGACCCCAGCAGACGTCGCTGCCACATTGGTGGCAAATATTTTCAGACTTGCCTGCTCCTTACTCAAATAGCTATTCATTAGGTGCTGAAGACAAATTTGTTTATCAACATCCAGCGAAGAGATGATTGAATATATATAGAAGGCTAGGGGAAAAGATATTCATGTTCATGACCGTAGATTTGGCAGTCGTGTGATGGGTCCTCTGAACGCCTGAAGTCAGACCTGGAGTGCACGTACACTCAGTCTAATAACCTACATCACAGAGACGGGTCTTGGCTATGGATAATGGCTGTTATTATCTATGGTGAATGACGTGGGTTATAGTAAATATGAGACTTTACTGCGCCCAGTGGAAATCATTTATAGTGAGAACGGTGAAAGACCATTTTGTGTGCATGTTGTTTTGATGGAGGCGCATGAACCCTATGAATTAATTATGAGGATTCAGGGCACAAATACGATTTATGGCCGATGTCAGATATATTTACATCTTTTGGGATATATCTCTTTTAATAAACATGAAGTCAGTCGCTGGTAAACATTTTTCTTTGCAAACTTGGGTCAATTTTAGTAATGTGTTTACCCAAGAAAAATATAATAATAGATAAACGCTGTTCATTAGTCATGAACCTTGAATTGCTCGCTTACGTAAGAAAGGGAAAGAAAGAGTAAAAAAAAGCCCGGTTACAGAGCCTTTGCCCTTTAAGAACTAGAATTAAGGATAAAGCCCGCTGTTGAAACGGAATACTGTGCGCCAGTCTCCTCGAGGGTGTTTGACCTTTCTAGAACATGTCACGTTCTTTTTTTTTTCTTTCTTTTTGTGAAGCGTACAATGCCTGTCAGAGTCTTGACCCTTTAAGATGTTGGAGATTAGCGTGTTAGGAAATGACTTCAGTGCCCTCTCCCACCTCCTCCCGCCTCCCCTCCCTCCTCATTATGAGTAGACGAGATGAGCGTTGTTCATGAGCGATTCTTCGAGTTCTTGATGGATTTGCAGCAGAGAAATCATTGAGTCGTTTTCTTCGCGTCTCTTATCGTTCCCGAGAATGAATGACTGTCGATCTCCGTTGCATTCCCCGCCGATACGCGGGACCCTCCTTCGCTATTCCTACTCATAAATTCGAGACGTTTCCTCCCATTCCTCATAAATTCCAGGCGCTTCTCTAGTGACCGGCACATTTCCGGACCGCCGCTGCCACCCTACCCCCCGCTCCTCCATTTCTCCTCCCTCCTCATCCCCTACCCCACCCTCTCTCTCCTCCCCCTCATCCTTCTTCCCATCCTCTCTCCTCCCTCTTCTCCCTATCCACGCCCTCACTCCCCCCTCCTCTCCCCCTCCCTCCTCACAGCAACCAGGACTTAATCATCTGAAAGGATCCTAAAGGACGCTCTCTTATATCTTAACCTCCTCTCTGTTTGGCATTCCCTCGTGGGCCCCACCCTACCGTTCCCTACTCCCCATCTTCTACGTTATCAATTTCGCTTTCTTCTCATCCGTCGCAAATTTTCGTTTGCTCCCTTTCGACCTCTAAGAAATCCTACGGTTGTGGGATGTCCTTGTGCCGCAGATACCTCCTATTACGATTAGGACAGGGATTAAGGATGATTTGTTTTTCTCAGGCTTCCAACTTTCCATTCTCTCCCTTATGGCAAGGAATAGATTTCTTTATCATTCTACAAATATCTATCGTCCCCCAAGTTTTGATGGAATACAGACTGAATTAGTATACCCAAAAAACCTAATTCCCAAACCTCTTTTATGAAAATCTGCATTTATTTGGTCAATTCTTAATTAATTCATCAGTTTTTTTCTTCTTCTTGTTTAGATATCGGTGACTAACTTAATCGTTCTAATACTTTTATTTGAATTCCCAACTATCATACCGACGCTTCTCCGGTTTGGCGTTGATACTTGCTTTCACAAACCTTGTAAAGTCGTCCTTAGTAAGTAGTCTTGCGATGACCCTCTCTCCACGTCCCACTCCTTCATCTCTTTGCCAGGGAAGGTCATTAGAGCTTACGAACTCAGTCGCTTCAAGCTGGATTTTAAATGGAAATCGTTATCTTTATTTCATTCCGTATCTATCCTCCATGAGAGCAGATAACTGACCACCCGGAGTTGCAGAATCGTATCCATTCCTCATTTCAAGGACCACTCTGATAATTCAATTTTCCTTCGTAGTATCTGTCACTGAGACCGGTACTTGGAGGGCCAACGTCACATCCAAATCCACTAATATATGAACCTGCTCTAAAAATCTCACAGTCCGCTGCAAGTTTCCCATTTCGTATCACACTCATCTCATCCAAATCATCTCGTTACATCCAACACCCGAGAACGGAATTAACCCACGCAAACAGACATCACACTTTACTTCTTTATTCCGGGATTGACAAACTTAGCGGTCACGATTTAAGGGACTTGACGCCGTGTTCTTACACGTAGCCACTTGGGTCGGGTCGAGTCGGATCAACTCGGGTCGTGTCGGGTCTTTCTTCGGGCTGAGAGACGATAAAAGTTTCTCGATCTTGAGGTGACAAATTTTTCACAGGAGGTTATTCGGAGGGAGAATTATCGAGCCATATCCGGGATTGGCGATAAAGAGATTCCTTGATTTGTGATCTATTTTGGGGGAGATGGCTTAAGATGGCGGGTAAGTCTCCACGTTGTAAGATGGTCGTAAAGATTTCGGTAAGGATTAAAAGAAAGAAAAAAAAAATGGCGAGCACTTACCAGTTCATTATAATCATGACGACACTGATGAGGCATTCTGAGGTAAAATCAACGCAGATGAGATGGTGAGAATAATTGACAGCAATAAAAACACTAACAATAATTGTGTAATTAATAACAATGGACAAGATTAAAAATGACGGTAAAGATGACAGATATATTACTAGTAATAACTATAATGATTATCATGACAACAATAATGATAATGATGATGATGATATTGATAATAAAAATAATCACCTAATGATGATGAAGACGATGATGATATTATTGATGATTGTGGTAACAATGATATTAATAGTAACAGTATCAGTACTGCTAATAATGTGAATGATGATGATGGCATAAGTAATAACGATAATGATATTGGCAATATTGACGTCCATAATGACAAAGACAGTAATTATGCTAATATCAAATATTATTGATAGCAGTAATAATGATGTTAAAATAATAACAGTACTAATGTCGATGATACTGAAGGTGCTGACAATAATCATTGCTGCAATAATAGTAATAGTGACATGAAATATGAGGATGATGACAATGATTGTTGTAATGATAATGGTGATGCTAATTATATGTTAATCATAATGGTAGGGATAATCAGAATGACTATAATAAAGGAAATCATAGTGATATTAACAATGATAATAATAACAATAACAATGATAATCAATGATTTTGGTAATGAAAATAGTAATGATAATTGATAATGATCAGAATAATCTTAATAATAATGACAATGATAATAATAATAATAATAATAATAACAATAATAATAATAATAATAATAAAGATAATAGCAATAATAATAATAATAAAGATAATAACAATAATAATGTAGATGATGACGATGATGATAACAATAATGATAATAATGATAATGATAAAAACAATAATAATGATAATAATAATTATAATGATAACAAACATAATGATAATGATGATGATGATGATAATGATGAGGGTGATAATGATGATGATGATGATGATGATGATGATGATGATAATGATAATAACAATGGTAATGATAAGGATAATAACGATAATGATAATGATGATGATGATGATAATAACAATAACAACAACAACAATAACAATAATAATGATAATTATAATAATAATAATAATAATAATAATAATAATAATAATAATAATAATAATAATAATAATAATAATAATAATAATAATAATAATAATGATAATAATAAAAATAATTATAATAATAATGATAACGATGATAATGATAACAGAAATAATAGTAATAATAATAATAATAATAATAATAATAATAATAATAATAATAATAATAATAATAAGAAGAAGAAGAAGAAGAAGAAGGATATTAGTAATAATGATGATATCTATAATAAGACAGTTTGATAATATGAATACAACAGCAACACCAGCAAGGAACTAGTCCATCTTTCTCCTCTGCATTGAACCCGTGAGTCGCTCTTGCCATAACAGCCAAGCCAACATGTGGAAAGTACTTTAGCATTTGCGATAGACTTCAAAAGTGTAATAATTGTTCTGTATATTGCTTTGTTCTTGTAATTGATTTTTATATGTATGATTTTTATATGTATATGTATATTGATTTTTATATGTATGATAAAAATAAGATAGATGAAGCTTATACTTCGTTTATGGTGGTACTGAACCTGAGAGTTAAATTGAATAACAAGAACATATATACAGCAGATGTGTTAAGTGCACAACTATCTTTATATGTGTATTTCTTTTAGACAATAACGTGAAGTAAGTGACAGCTGAGTAGATACGGTTGAACAACTGTTTATTCTGTTTTGATCATATGTTATCACAGATGTGCATGCACACACGTGCGTGCGCTGTACATCATATACTTCATATCAACACACAGGCAAACATCTCTCAAGAAAAGAAAATGTGTTATATATATGTAAGAACCCTTGCATTAAAACTTAAAATACCTCCGTAACCTTTATATATTCAAGGTTTTAGACAAGTTAATGAAAACAGACCTCCAAAGACATAATTGCATAAGTAAGATTCTTTCTTTCCTCGGGTTAGAGCTTTATTTTTAGAGAATATGAAGTCCTCTCCCGGTCTCTCTCTCTCAATCGAGACTTTTTTAATGTAACTCTTACTGCTTCTGGCTGGAGGAATTCAAGATCTTTTGTTTTGTTTTGATGTTGTGTCTTGGAGTAGGATACACAATCAAATGTCGGTGTATGACATTCATCAGCATAGTGTCATTTCGTGTCAATTTCATGATTTGGTTTCAGTTTACCAATAATAATGTTAAACCCTGTGCTGATATCTAGATATTTGTATACTGATTGTTCCTCGATCAGATTCCCTGCATGGCTGAGTGATCACTTTATACACCGATTAACAAGAGCTCCGTCTATAGCAACACAAATCGCAGCTTCATCCAATGCTTTGCTCGATACTTATTGAACAGCGTTTGACCAACAATAATACGAACGCGCTTCTTTTGATGATGATAATGACGAGGAAACGCCGATACTGTCAACTGTGTCAGGCAAAGTACAATTGTGAGAGCAAATCTTTAGTCATAGTTTATGAAGATCTACTGAGATGGTTACGAAAAAAGTATATATAGCAAGTGAATGACGTTGTTGAACATAGTAAAACTGCTTAAGAAAATAGCAAAATACCATCTACCTCTGTCCCCGCCCAAGCCCAAAGCTGATTACCAGTCTTTTCATAACTTTACATAACAGCTGATCTGGCTTTATTCTCACGTTTTTAGTAAATATATATTCTTTAAAAGAAGTTATGACACCCGGTGAAGACAAACGATTCCCTCTCGCGGATTTTTTCACTTCATTTAAGGACGAGTTTCTGGTTATTTGGCACACTGCAGTCAGGCGAAGTACATGTTGCGTGGTGCTATCCGCGCCCAGAAAAATGAATTTACTTTTATGAGAACAGACGGTAATTCTTGCGAATCGACAAGATTTTGGTCGTCATTATCTCAAGTCGTATTTTTTTTTCCTCCTGTTACTCTAGCACCGGATCTTGCTGCATGACTACGTTTGACGAAGTTGCATTCGCTCAAAAATATTATACGTGTTTTAGCAAATATCTCATGGAGAGAAGGGTGTATCATTACATTAGGAAACTCTTGCTATTCTTCTGTCCCTAAATAATTCCAGATTCCAGTTTCAAGAATTTTAAGATTCAAAACTTTTTACTCTGTCTGTGAACAAATCCAAGGTGTGGTCACGTGATCCTCACCGCCGAATCTTGGTGAAAATGAGCTCTGTGATAGATATAATGTTTATATAAAAGAAGATGTGGAACAGGAGTGTGATGTGGACATTTACCAACACCGAGCGAATATGCGTTGGTTGGTCTTGTTGGTCTTCGATTTTTCCCCACGATATATGTGCGTGTGTGCTTGCGCGTATGTACGTGTGAGGGTCTGCGTGTGCGTCTATGTGTGTGTATGTGTGTGTGTGTGTGTGTGTGTGTGTGTGTGTGTGTGTGTGTGTGTGTGTGAGTGTGTGTGTGTGTGTGTGTGTGTGTGTGTGTGTGTGTGTGTGTGTGTGTGTGTGTGTGTGTGTGTGTGTGTGTGTGTGTGTGTGTGTTTATTATGTGTATGTGTCTATTTATATATTATGTGTGTATATACACCTAGGACTTTGACGCTTCGAGTAGATACCGATTGTAAATTTCAACTTCATCTCCAAGTACAGAGTACATTTAGATCGCATAACAGAAGCAATTTTGTATTAGATTGAATTTCACGGAGGCAGTCATGGTTCACCAAACTTAACCTCACATGCATTTTACAAAAGAGAATTTCCCCTTTTGATATGCAAATCTCAAAATGTAGATAGTACCGAGCATCGGAAACAATGTTGCATATTCTTCTTAACATAAGGTATAAACTTTTCAGAGTGTTTAACATTTATACATCTTGAATAGAGAAGAAAATACTGGTTTGCATAAACGGTTAATTTTAACTGCATGGTTCGTAGAGAACAAAATAACATCTAATAGTTTGTTGCACGTTATTCGAATGAGTTATAACGTGAATTATAGATACTTTAGATTTTATGACACATCGCATCGACAAAACTAAAAACGAGGGAAGCAAAAAACTATATGTAAATACATACATGATAACGAGAATAAGAATAATTGTTCATAATAACTAACTAAGAAGCATGTCTAATTGCCCTGAAAACAAAACAAAATAGTCACGAGTTTAAGACATGAATATAAGTAAAATAAATTGATGATAATGATAATAGAAAATTCTCACGAAGGAGCATTCGCTAACTTGCAAGCATATATATACACAGAACTGACAGAAAGGCCGTGGGCAGCATACATATGTCTCTCCAGGGTGTGCGTACATCATACCCGAACGACACTCTATCCTCGCGCTTAAAACAATGCAAGAAAGGCGAAAAAAGTCTCGCGAAAAGGAGGCTAAGTGTAAACTGAAAGAGATCTGTAGTCACGTACGACTGTTGACAGAGAGTACTCATTATCGGGGTCGCGCTGTTCAACCACCTGCGGTCATTATATGCTGGGGGCTGAACGAGCTTCTTGACAGTGTTTCTTTACTCATAAAACTGTTAATATTCTGTGAATTTTGCGTGCGTGGATGTGATGAACAGAGAAGAATACTGGTCTGGACCAACGAACGCTGCTATGGAAAGGTATGTTTTTACAAATTCGTTAAACTCATAATGTTATACGTTAAATCTTCGTACTGACAAAACTACGAGGAAATATATCATGAACTAATAAACACATTGTGAAAAAGAGAGAAACACTGTAAATTCGAGGAGTTTACGTGGCGGGGAGGCGAATGAAGGAAGGGGGGAGGGGGGAGAGGAAAGATCGAGGCGGGCAGGAGTTGAGTCGCAATTACGGCAAGGCGCTGGCTGCGAGCGGAGGGTTACCTGCCGGGGTCACCTTCCCGAGTGCAAAGTCTCGGGAGTTCTCTCGCTCTCTCTCTCTCTCTCTCTCTCTCTCTCTCTATCTCTCTCTCTCTCTCTCTCTCTCTCTCTCTCTCTCTCTCTCTCTCTCTCTCTCTCTCTCTCTCTCTCTCTCTCTCTCTCTCTCTCTCTCTCTCTCTCTCTCTCTCTCTCTCTCTATCTATCTATCTATCTATCTATCTATCTATCTATCTATCTATCTATCTATCTATCTATCTATATATATATATATATATATATATATATATATATATATATATATATATATACACACACAGGTTGTATGTGTGTGTGTGTAGTGTGTTTAT
>NC_051390.1:36805499-36812999 GCF_015228065.2 Penaeus monodon
GATAATGATAATAATAGTAAAAATAACAATAGCATTAACAATAGCAACAATAAATGATGATAATAGTGATGGAAAATAAATATGATATGATAATAGTTATAATATCAATAATAATGATAATAATAATAATGATAATAATAATAAAAATTATAAAAATAATAATGATAATAATGATAATATTAATAATAATAACAATAATAATAATGATAATAACAATAATGATGATAATGATAAAAATAATAATGATAATAACAATAATGATGAAAATTATAAGAAAAATAATGATGATAATAATAATAATAATAAATATAATAATAATAATAATAAATATAACAATGATAATAATAACAATTATAATCATAATAATAACGACAACAATAATAATAATGATAATGATATGATGATGATGGTGATGATGATAAAAAAATAACAACAACAACAACAACAATAATGATGATAATAATAATAATAATAATAATAATAATAATAATAATAATAATAATAATAATAATAATTAATAATTCTATGATATTCATCATCATTTTCATCATCATAATGATAATGATATTCATAAGGATAATGATAATGAGAAAAGTAACAATAATAATGATAACGATAATATCAATAATAACATTCGAAAGCCAAAAGATAATCGCCAAAATTAGACGATGAGAAAGTTGGAAACCTATGTACTTTCAGTCACTCAAAACCCCGAAATTATGAATATAATATTTTATTTAGCATGTTGGTGATAAAGAAGATAAATAACATTGTTTTCAAGAGACTGGCTTTTTTGTCATTCCGTTGTATAATTTCACTCATGTGGAGCTAACTTTTCCATACATATTTTATCAAGCCTTAGTGTTTAGCGAGGCGTGCAGTACACTACGATAAAAATGTTCGATATATGAGACCAATGCTCTTGCGTCTTTGGCGAAGGAGAGAGAGAGATAAAGAGAGAGAGACTGAGTGAAAGAGAGAGAGAGAGAGAGAGAGAGAGAGAGAGAGAGAGAGAGAGAGAGAGAGAGAGAGAGAGAGAGAGAGAGAGAGAGAGAGAGTGGGGGGGGGGGAGGAGGCAATAAAAGTAAAGATGAAAATAGAGATAGATGTAAAAGTAGAGATAAAGATAGATGGATGAAGCGAAATAGAAAGACATATATATATATATATATATATATATATATATATACATATATATATACATATATATATATATATATATATATATATATATATATATATATATATACAGAGAGATAGAGAGAGTCAGACAGAAATGCCAGAGAAAGAGAGAGGTCAAGCCACTCTCAAGGCAGACCTTCGACTGAAGGACACATTCAGTGCACACATTAGCCTGTGAGCGGAGTTTGACGTTGTCACACCGCATGCAACCGCTCCGTCTGCGTGCAGTCTTCCATCATGCAGAGATGTGTAGGAGTGTGCAATGGGCGAATAGACTATCCTAGAAGAGATGAAGTGAAGGAGGGAGATGGGGATGGAAGGAAAGAGAATGGGGAATGAGGAAGGTTGGCGAATAAGGAAGAAGGAAGTGGGGATGGAAGGTAGGGGAATGGAGAATGGGAAGGGGGAAGCGGGGATGGAAGGGAGGGGAGGGGGAAGGGAGTAGGAAGACCTTATTGCTCGCCAAAGGCCCTGACTGCCAAGGCCTCTTGCCGCCGAGAGAGGGGATCCTCAGGAATGTCCTTCGATAACAGAGAAAACCACAAATAATCTACCATAGCAAGCAATGAATGATCTGCAGGATTTAGCGAATCATAAAATAAAGTTCAAGTTTCTGGATCAGTGACTGCAATTAGAGGCAGGTTGGGAGAGGCAATACATCGGCAAACGAATTTAGTCCTTATGGCCAGGTGATCATAAGCCACTCGTTTCTCACGCGAGACCGCCCGAGAGGCCTGCAGGGGAAAGTGACCCATGTAGCAGACCAACAGAAGGGCGACGAATCAGTGAGGCTCGCATTGGAATCATCAGCATCACTAGAGCAGATCACCTTTGATGTGGGTACACTGGTGATTTTTTTTTCTTTTAATCCGAATTCTAAATCACAAGCGGTCGTTCTTAACCATCAGAGACACATCCCACAACCACAGTTTATATATAGAGATGAAGATCCGCATTTTGGCCGAAAAGTATTACGCTAACTGATTTTCAACCTTAACGAATCATTGCAATTCACACAGTTAAGTACCTCGGAGAATGCCGTATGCAGAAATCCGCGACGATGCACCACAGCCTTGTTTAGCGTCGAGGTTTTATAATTCTAACCTAGCAACGTAACACAGGCTGCGGTTTGGCCAGTGGCATGAGCGCCCCGGGCCAGCACCAGCCGCCGGTTAGAGTGCACTTGAAATGGTTATTTGGCGCAGTGTAATGAACTCGCTGGGTTTTTAAGGCTGATGGATATACCTTACTTGTCGTCCATTCCTTTTTTCAGGTCTAAAGTTATATACTTTTTCTGGATATTGTTTTTCTACTGTTTTGGTTACTATGTTTTACTTTTTATTTATTTGATAACCTTCATTTCTAGCCATCATAATCACATTTCCTATTTCTACCTTTCCCTATGTGTAGTACAAAATATCACATTTCTTTCTTTGTATATGTATTCATTAATATATCTCTTATTAACGAAATATTTATATAAATCATACAAATGGCAATAATAATGACAACAATGATAACACCGATGACAATTTAAAAAGGTAAAAACAATAGTATGTATAACAATTGGGATAATTTATGATAATGATGGTACATATTACAATGAAGTTGGGGATGGGGATGACTATTATGATACAATGATTATGAGGAATATAATAATGAGGATAATAACAGCCGCAAAGATGATAAATGTAACCATAATGAAAAAGAAGAAATAACAACAATTTAAATAATCATAACAATAACGATATTAGTAATGATAATGGCAATAATAATAATAATGAAAATAATACTAATACTAATAATTATGACGAAAACAATAAAAACAACAACAACAACAACAACAACAACAAGAACAACAACAATAATGATAATGATAATGATAATGATAATGATAATGATAATGATGATTATGATTATGATTATGATTATGATTATGATTATGATTATGATTATGATTATAATTATAATTATAATAATAATAATAATGATAATAATAATAACAATAATAATGAAAGTAATAACAATAATAACATTAATAATAACAGTGAGAGTTAATACTATTCTCATTATCATTTTTATCATAAGATAATATATTAGCAATAATGATATAATGATAAAAATGTTTATAATAATGATAATAATACTAATAATGATAATAGTAATGATAACCTTAATAATAATGACCTTAATAATAATAATTATAATGACAAAAGTAATAAGAATAATTATAAAAACAACACAACCGACTATAAGGATAATTACGAAAATGATAATAATAATGAAAAAAATAATGATAATGAAAATTACGAAGACTAACAGTGATAATAAAGATAATGATAATAATAACATTATGATAATAATAATAATAATAATGATAATAATAATAATAATGATAATAATAATAATGATGATAATAATAACAAGAATAACAACTACAACAATAACAACAACAACAACAATAATAATAATAAAAATAATAACAATAACAATAACAATAACAATAACAATAACAATAACAATAATGATAATGATAATGATAATGATAATGATAATAATAATAATAATAATAATATTGACAATAATAACGATAACTGTAATAATAATATTAATAATGGATTAATTAATAATGATAACTATATTGATAATGATAATAAATACAAAAAAAAAGAAAATAGTAGTAATGTAAAGTAAGTAAATTGATAATAAATAACAAAGACAATGATAATGATAAACACAATAAAAGTAAAACAATAATGACCATACTACAAATATTCCTACTACTGATGATAGTAATAGCAGTAATCATGATAATGAAAATAACAATAAAAATAATATTAATGATAATAACAATAATGATGATAATGATAACAATAAAAAAAATATTAAATTGTGACAAACTGATAATAATGAAAATAATAATAATAATAATAATAATAATAACAATAATGATAATAATAATTATAATAATAATAATAATGATAATTAAAGTAATAACAACAACAACAACAACAACAACAATAGCAGTAATGATGATAATAATAATGATAATAAAGATAATGATAATAATGAAAAAAATTAAAAAATGATAATGACAATAAAAGTAATGATGATAATAATAACATTAAAAACAATGATAACAATAATACCAATAATGATGAAAATGAAAATAAATCATAATAATAATGATAATAATGATAATGATAATAATAATGATAGCACTAATAACAACAATGATATTAAAAATTATAAACATAATGAAAACCGTGATATCATTATCATTACTATTGTTAGTATTATTATTCTTGTTATTATTATTATGATAATAGTAATAATAATAATAGTAATTATAATAATAATAATGATAATGATAATAATAATAATAATAATCATAATAATAAAAATATTAATCATAATAATAGCAAAAACAACAACAACAACAATAAAGATAATATATATAATAATAATAACATCATCATCATCATCATCATCATCATCAAGGGGCTAACGCCGACGGGGCGCATGGCCGCATCTACCCTTCCAGCCACGAGGATCCCTCGAGGCGAGTCTCCAGGCAGGCCCACAGTCCATCTCTAATTTCTCGCGACAGGTCTCGTCAAGCTACCCAAACCATGATCCCCTGGGTCGTTCCACAGGCCTCCTCCACCCAGGGTTGTCTCGCAGAGAGACAAGCTGATGGGCAGGGTCGTCCACAGGGGAGCGAGCTAGGTGCCCTTATAGCCTGAGTTGGCGATCCCGGATTATGCAAGTAACAGGTCCCATGCCGGTCTCACGGTGTAACCGCCGGTTGGACACGTGGTCCTGCCAACTGTACCCCATGATCCGGTGAAGGGACTTGTTACAAAAGGCATCAAGACGAGACTCCAAGACACTAGATTGTGTCCAGGTTTCGCTTCCATAGAGCAAAACTGGCAATAGCAAGGCCTTGAAGATACGCAGCTTGGTCTTTCTGCATAGGTACCGACATCTCCAAATGCTCTTGTTGATCGAGTTCATGGTTCCTGTTGTCAGACCAATCCGTCTATTGACTTCTTGGTCCGACAGCCCAGAGATATGGACTACGCTACCAAGGTATGTAAAACTCTCCGTAACTTCAATGTCCTTGCCGCAAGCATGGATCGACTGAACGGGTTCCCCTAACAGACCCCCAAAGTCCTGAATCTTGGTCTTGGTCCAGGAGACCTCTAGGCCTAAGGGCTTCACCTCATTGTTAAATGCATCAAGAGCCGCCACCAGCGACTCCAAGGACTCAGATAGGATAGTAACATCGTCGGCAAAGTCAAGGTCTGAGACCTTGATATTGCCTAGTGTTGCTCCACACAGACTTTGGCTAGTAGCTCTGCCCATTATCCAGTCCATACAGGTGTTGAACAGTGTTGGTGTAAGGACACAACTTTGCCTCACTCCTGAATTAACAGGGAAGAAGTTTGACAGACCCCACAACACTTTAAAGCACTATCAGTACCAGTATAAAGGCTTGCTATTAGGCCAATAATCTGTCGGAATTTCCCTGAGTCTCAGGATCTCCCACAGTGATTCCCGATGCACTGAGTCAAACGCCTTTTGAGGTCATGTAGGTTGCAAGCAACCCATGACAAAACTCACAACGGCATTCCACAATTACTCGAAACACTAGTATACTGTCTATTGTGGACTTGCCTGGAGTAAATCCAGACTGCTCCGGTCTCTGATGCCTCAGTAGGTGGTTGCAGATCTGTTTCAGAAGAATGTGGGTGAGAACCTTGCCTGGTATGCTGAGCAGTGTAATGCCACCGTAGTTGCTACAATCCCAACGATCCCCTTTCCCCTTCTAGAGAGGGATGAACATGCCCCTCAGCAGGTCAGAGGGAATGGTACCAGACTGCCAGATAGCAGTCAGGACTGTATGCAGGCCCCGAGCCATAGGTTCACCCCCAGCCTTTAGCGGTTCAGCAGGGATATCACATATGCCTGCAGCTTTCCCACTCTTCAGCTTGGAAATCGCCAGCCTAACCTCTGATAGGGTAGGAGGTTCCTCACTGATGGGTGGGTCCGGCACAGGCACTGTGACATCTCTTGCATCCAAGCTAACTGTTGGAGGGTCTACCTGGTACAACTGCTCAAAATACTCAGCCCAATGTTCACGAACCCCAATATGATCTGAGTCCAGCTTTCTCAGGGCTTGGTAGGCAGGGCAAAGGTCATTTACCAAGAAATGGCATTCAACCTCCTCAGCAAGATTCCTGATGAACTGTTCCCTGTCCCTTCTCAGCAGTGCCTGAGCCCTACACACCATGGAGCGACGCAAGACTTAATTGCCATTACCAGCCGAGCCATGTGACATGCTTCAGTGGTCTCTAATGTCTCCAGGGAGATGGAATTCTGCCTTGCCCTTGGGCGTACACCAATGGATTCCTGAGCTGTTTCGAGGATTATGCGCTTGAAGAGCTCCCATAGAGCAACTGGGTCCATCAGGTTGTCGAGTTCTGTGAATCGGTCAGAGACATCGATGGTGAACCCACTCCTCCTCCCTTAGTCTGTCCAGGTGAAACACTTTAGGGTGGCCACTGGAGGAACAGGGGGTTTTGAAGTGGACCCGCAGGGTAGCCACAACCAGCCTATGGTCAGTGCCACAGAGCTTGGCGCTCCGAACTCTGCAGTTCTGGAGGACCCTCCATCTCATACTAACAAGAATGTGGTCAATCTCTCTGGCCACTGTACCTGTATCGCTGTACCATGTCCAGCGAAGCGGGTTGGAGTGCTGGTAACAGGAGCCAGAGATCCTCATTTTCTGGGACCTAGCAAAGTCCCGGAGAAGGAGGCTATTCTCACTCCTAGGAGCAGCTCCCAAACCATGGAGGCCGACAGACATCTCATAGCCAGCTCGGTCACAGCTGGATACCACATTGAAGTCACCCAGAACAATGTGAATATCTTGCTGGGGGCAATTGTCTGCCACAGATGCGAGTTTGGCATAGAACGCTTCTTTCACATCAAGTTTACATACATCGGTAGGAGCGTATACAAGCAATAAGAGACATGAAGCCAAAAGCATGCTTCAGTCTCAATGCCATAATATGCTCATCAACCAGTGTCACCTCAACTACCGAGGGCTGAAGTTGGCTGGAGATGGCTATGGCTACACCCTGGAGGTGGTGACCATCGCTACGGCCCGACCAGTAGTAGGTGTACCCACCCACACTGATCATGCCATTACCAGGTCTTCTCACCTCTGAGAGGGCAGCCACTTCAACTCCCAGTTGCTTCAAACCCCACTATAGCAGAGGTAACTGCTCATCCTGCCGCAAGGACCGGATG
>NC_051390.1:36867999-36870499 GCF_015228065.2 Penaeus monodon
AGGAGGGAGAGGGGGGGTGGGAGCGGATAAGACACTTGATGAATGCGTTGACAGAAAATTGATAGGTATCCGTCATGAAGTCGAGGTGATTTTAGGGGTCTGAAAAGTGCTGGTAATCGGACTTGGAAGATATGTTGTATCATGACACCGAAGGAGCTGGCACGCTGTTGACAGTGAGGGATGTGAGGTGATGTGCTGAGTTATGCGACTGCAATGGTTGTGGTGATCGTAATAAGAGAGGATGTGGTACTGCTGAATGTAAATGAAAATGAAGGTTTGATAAATGTGAGAGAGAGAGAGAGAGAGAGAGAGAGAGAGAGAGAGAGAGAGAGAGAGACAGACAGACACAGAGAAACAGAGAGAAACAGAGAGAAACAAAGAGAGAAAGAGAAAAGGAGAGAGAGAGGGGGGGGGGGTAGACAGACAGACATAGGAGGAAGTTGATAACTTTTCCATTCACGCATCAGAAACCTGAACAGATCAGTTCTTATTAAAAACGAAATAACAGAATAATAATGATGATGTTCATATGATGATAATGATAATGATAATGATGATGATAATAAGAATAAAACATGAGGGTTGTGATGATAATAAGAATAAAACATGAGGGTTGTGATGATAAGGATGAACATAAGGAAGATGATGATAATCAATATAATTACAATAATAATAAGATTAGTAGTACTAATACTGCTACTTCTTCTAATAGTAATGATAATAATAAAAAAAATGATGATGACAACAACAACAGAAATGATAACAATGATATCAATACTAATGCTAATACTGATACTACTACTAATGATAGTAACACGTATAATCATAGTAATAATTATCTTGATAGTAAAAATGATTATAATAATAATACTGATAAAACATACTGTAAAAAAATATAATAAATAATGCCAGTGATAATGATAATGGCAACAATAATGATAATAATGATGACAATAATGATAAAAAATATAAGATTAATGGTAAGATCATTGTTAAAAAAAATGATAGCTATGATAATAATGAGGATAACAAAAATAGTTAAAAGAGAATAATGATAAAAGTAATAAAGATAATGATAAAAATAATAGTGATTCCGATAATAATAAATAACATTAATAATAACAGTAATAACAATAATTATCATTATCATCATAATACTAATACTAATAATAATAATTATTATTGTTATTATTCTTATAACAATAATAATGAGAGTAATAATAATAATAATAATAATAATAATAATAATAATAATAATATTAATAATAATAGTAATGATAATAATGATAGTGATAATAATATAATAATAATGATAATAATAACAATAAAAAGATAGTAGTAATAAGATAGTAGTAGTAAAAATAATAGGAAAAAGAAGGAGAATGATAATAATAATAATGATAATGATAATAATAGTAATAATAATGATAATAATAATAATAACAATATTAATAACAACAACAACAACAACAACAACAACAACAATGATAATAATAATAATAATAATAATAATAATAATAATAATAATAATAATAATAATAATAATTGTAATAATAATAACAATAAGAAGAATGATAATGTTATTGATAATGATAATGTAATGACAATAATATGATAATGATAACAGTGGTAGTAGTAGTAGTGTGTAGCTGAATAGCAGTAATTGTTGTTATAATAATAATAATAACGACAATAATAATAATAATAAGGAATATAATAATAATGATGATGACGATGATGATAATAATGATAGTGATAATAAAGATAATGATAATAATAATAATAATGCTACTACTAATAATAATAATAAGAAGAAGAATAAGAATAATAAGAATAATAACAAAGATGATAATAATTATAATAGCATTAGATTAGTACTCTTAGTATCAATAATAACAGTAATAGTAATAATGATGATAATAACAATAATTATAATAATGATACTAATGATAATGAAATTGATTATGATAATAATATGATAATGATAATGATAATAATAATATTAGTAGTAGTAGTAGTTGTAGTAGTGGTAGCAGTAGTAGTAGTAGTAGAAGCAGCAGGAGTAGTAGTAGTAATAATAATAATTATAACGATAATAATAATAACAATAATAATAATAATGATGGTAACAGCAATTATGATGATAACAGTGATGATAGTAATAATAATAAGAACAACAATAATGATAATAATAATAATAATAATAATAATAATAATAATAATAATAATAATAGTAATAATAACAATAATGATAAGAATGATGATCATGATCATAATTATCACACTAATAACAATAATGAAGAGTAATAATTATGATTATAGTAACAATGATATCAACAACAACAGCAAACACCGTAACATCAATCCAAACAACAAAAACTAATGCAACACATATTGAGCGAGCAATATATAGATAATCAATAGCGAAGCGCGTAGTTGGTCCGAGCTGTTGCTACTTCACATTATTTCCTATTCCCAAAAGATCACTGAACTGGGAATG